>NW_024412747.1:2774913-2776540 GCF_014898765.1 Herpailurus yagouaroundi | reverse complement strand
GCGGGGCTCGGGAGCCAGCCCCGGCGAGAAGGCGCGGAGCCATGGCCGATGGGGGCGAGGGCGAGGACGAGATCCAGTTCCTGCGAACTGTAAGCGGCACGCAGCCCGCGTTTCCCCCGGGGGCCGGGGCCGGGCAGAGCGGCGGGGGCGCGCGGGCGGGGCGAGGTGCCCCCGGGGCCCCGGGGGAGCCGTGTGGGGGCGACGGGAGGGAAGGGTGCGTGTCCGTGCGCGCGTGGGGGAAGCCGGGGCCGGAGCGCGGCGGGAGCTCTGAGAGCGGGCGGGAGGCGCGCAGCCTCCGGTCCCGGGGCGCCGAGGACCGGCGCCTCGCAGCCGCCGGAGTCCCGGAGGAGGGCCCGTCCGGCCTGACCCGTGGCGGGGCTTGCGCCTTCCGGATCGCCCCTGGGGGTGGTTGGTGGTGCGGGCCGGGGGGCCTGTGGGGCCCCGGGACGAGGGCTGTCGCCGGGAATTCCGCCGCGGCGCGGTTTCCCCGGCTTGCGGGCTGGAACCGCGCGCTGTCGCGCAACCCCGGTACTCGCCTACTTGGCGTAGAGCGCGCCGCGGTCGGCTGGTCCCGGAGGAGGTGCGGGACGCGGCCCCCCCCTCCCATCTCCCCCAAGTCAGGGTGCTGCGGAGGGGAGGAGGAATCGCCCCGGTGGTCACCGAGGTTCCCTGGCACGCGGGCCACGGTGCTGCGACCGTTTGCAGAACGTGGAAGGGATGGGAAGCGAGTGTGTGTGTGTGTGCGCGCGCGCACGCGGGGGTGGCGGGGACATCGTGAACGTGTCGTTCTCTCAATGCTGGCTTATTGAATGCCTAGTGCAGCAAAGTGTGAGCGCCTGTGCGTGTGTAAGGGCAGGGTGACTGCCCGGAATTTCCACACTGGGTGGCAGCAGGGAAAGGTTGGCTCCACACTGATAGAATTTTTTTTCTCCTTAAGTACCTCCTGGCGCTGCTCCTTCCCCTCGCTGATTTGTTCGAACGCTGCAGATACTTCCCAGGCTGAGGCATTGCTCACCTCAGAGCTGGGACTGGAGAGCCTCTTGGCAAAAGAAAATGCCATAACTTTGCGGTAGGAATAACCTAGTTAGCATTTGCAGCATCCTTTCTTTCCGTCGTTCCTTTCCCGGCACTTGTTTCCTCCCCTCCGAAAGATTTTTCCTTCCAGGATTCCCCCCCACCCCCGCCCGAGGACTGCAGCTTCTGCTTCTTTTCCTCAACGGTGCAAAAGAGATCACTTCCCAATTACCTGCACGGTCACGAAAATCATAGATTTAAATTTTGAAATATTAGCCAGACAGTAACTTTTAGGTGTGAAAATAGTGTAGATGATGTATACAGGAGCAGAACAAGTGAAAATGGTCAATTTGTTCAGGAACGTTGTAAGTGGCCATTTTTTTTTTCTTTTGGTCTTCTAATTTTTGAAGGCATTTATTTTTTCCTTAATATTTACGGTGGGGGTGGAAAGCCTTTGTAAAGGATAAGATCCAGGGTCGGCCTCAAATGGGGAATGATCTGAGCTAACAGCTACATGTTATGCACCATTATATATGCTGTTTGAAGTACAACTGGCCCACGACTGGACTCTGAAGAGCCTGTAGGCTAAATCCTTGCTCGTGGGGAATGTTTT
>NW_024412747.1:2730691-2774903 GCF_014898765.1 Herpailurus yagouaroundi | reverse complement strand
CATCTTTTGTTCAAGTGGACAAAGCATTATTTCCTGTGTAATTTTTAAATTGTTTTTTTTTTTCAAACCCCATAGGGTTAAAATCAGCTAGAAAAATTTGGAAGGCTTCACACATTCAAGGGCTTCCTGCAGGCTTAAATGTTAAGCCACGCTGGTGGACGTGGTGTTATCAGAATACTTAATAGAGACCGGGGTAATGTGCGTGCTGATGGGGTTCTGCACATATAAAGTAATGTTAACTCCGTGCCACTCAACAGCTGCCTTTCAGCTGGTGCGACACCTTTGATAAGTGGGTCCTGTGTAGAGATCTGGCAGTCCTAGGCTGGGATTTTTCTTTTAATAAAACATCCGTAGGTTGTGCTGATGATAAATGACCTTGAAGGAGGTGGCACAGTGGAGCAGGGGAATATTTTTGGTGTCGCTTGACGTTTGAAAGGAAAACATGCCGGTTCCTCTAAATTTTACAATTTTACGTGGGAATTCTCCAGTCCTTTACCACCAACTCCACTGCCTTCTGCCCTTGCTCCTTTGCATTTTATTCTCTTAACCTGAGACTGTGTTAATGATTCAGAGATGGTAATGGAGTCATTAACGGAGAGAATGTAGTTCTTACAGTAAATTCATCTCTCTCTCTCTCTCTCTCTCTCTCTCTCTCTCTCTTTTTTCCCCCAGGGCATTTCTCTGTTGTGTGCAATCTTCTCATTATGAGTTATTTCTCCTTCTCCTTCTGTTTTAAAGGAAATGGCCCAGAGAGGGTTAATAATCTGTATATTAGATGAAACAGTTATAGATCACAGTTAAAGCTATTGTGTTTAAAAAAAAAAACGAATATCAGTCATTAGGAGACCTTAATTGTGTAGTTGATCATTTCATATATCTGATTAGAGCACCTTAAGTATTATCTTGGATTCTTATTTAAACACTGTGGCTCATTGACACATCCTTGGCATCCTTCTGTCCACAGAAAACTTGATTTCTTCTTCTTCTTCTAGAAGACATCGGTGATCACTGTTAAGGGAAGCAAAGGTGAAATCTTTAATGAACTGTGTCCATGAGTTATGTCCACTGCTGTGAATTAATTCGTCATTTGTGAAGGGGAGTTTTGTCACTGGTTAGCCTGTGCCAGGCTTTATCATTATGCAGTTGTGAGTTTGCTGACATTTCTTGCAAGTGGTTATGTGGATGAACGATCATCTTTGATTCAGTGACTCCCCCACCAGCTGGAAGCTTGCCCACTCTGATGTGTTTATCTTGGAGAGAAAGTGAGAATGTGGACTTGTAAACCCTGAATGTGCTAAGGACCTAATCCTATCGTAAAATAAGCCTTCAGCCCGTGATGGATTTGTTCAGTGTCCTATCCAAACATGCCTGTGATTTGGAATGGGTGGTTTATTTTATTTTAAAATTCTCAGTGAACTGTAATTTGGTACTAAAACCATGGATCTTTTTAGTAACACTCCTCTTATTTTCCTAGCAATCATAAAATTTTATAGAGGGAATTTCTTGACTTCAAGAAAGCCATGATGGAAGATGACCTTGGTCAGGGGTTAATTTTCCCAAGTACTTTGCTTTTCCTTCATTTGTGTCGGAAAGTTCAGTTACTCTTTTTGTGTTTATGCGTAGATCGAGATTGAAAACTTAATCCAAGCTGCAGACATTCCTATGGGGGTGTTTTGGCTTTCCTCCGGCCTTCCTTTGCAGAATGAGCAATTTAACTGTAGATTTCTTTGCAGGACTTGTACATCTTGGAGATAATAAGAAGAAGAATTTTAGAAAGTACTCCGCAATTAATAGTAAGAATCCTAAAGTATCAGTTCTAGCACCCAACAGTGTGAAGTAGATTGAGCCGGAATGTTTAGCCTCGTTTGTGGAGGTATAGGAAGGTTAATTGTACAAAGTCAGTGACTCAACAGTGCGGAACTAAGACTGAAATTCAGATTTTAGGCTAATGTCCTTTCCAGGAGAGAAAGGCTGCATATCAGCGGTTCAAGTAGGTTTCAGTGCTCCAGCAGACAGGGTACCCAGTGGCTTTTGTCAGCTGTAGGAATGTCATGGAGTACAAAGGAAAAGACTCTGAGTGGGCCGTGGGAATTTGCACCTTTTGTTCACTTGATAACGAAGGCATGACGATAGATGTGCACTGTGGTATTTTGTCAAGGGACTGATAGAAAGTGCACCCAGGCTTACATAATCGGACTTTTTTTTTTTTTTTTTTTTAATTTGTGTGTACACATTCACAGGAAGGGCAGGATCTGAAACAATTCGGGCACTAATTTATTTGACATTCAGTCTTATTTGTACTTGGGCTTTAGGTAAGTGGTTTTTTTTTTTTCAAGGCTGAATTAGCCGAGGGAAGATTACAACTTCTGGGACTGTCCTTGGAGACAGGAGGAAGGCACACATTTGGCTCCTGAAACTGTGACATTACAGGACTTTTATTAATTCAGAAAAACATTTGTTGAGCACCTTCCGCATGCAGGGCGTGATATTCAGCGTGAAGGAAGCATCCAGAATACGGAGAGATGTGGTTTGCAATTATAATTGCAAAGAAGCGACTTAGAGGCTGGCGTGAAATCAGAAGGGAAGAAAACACATGTAAAAATTCTAGGATGTTAGGGTAGGAGGAGACCTTTAGAAAACGACATCTCGTCTACCCCCCCCCCCCCCACCACCCCGCGGTCATTTAAATAAGGACTAAAGCTCAGAGAGCTGAGATGCTTTGGCCCAGTGTCCTACTCCAAATTAGGGGCTGTCTTGGTTCATGCTGCTATAACGAGACCATGCAGTGGGGGAGGGGGGCTTAAGCGGATATTAATGGCCACGGTTCTGGAGGTTGGGGAGTCCAAGATCCAGGTGCAGGCAGCTGCCACGTGTGACCTCTTCCTGGTTTGCAGCTGGCCGTCTTGCCGTGTCCTCACAGGGCTGAGAGAGAAAAATCTTCTGCCCTGTGCGTCTTCTTATCAGGACCCTCACTCCATTCCTGAGGGTCCTAGCCTCCTGCCCTAATGACCTCCTAAAGGCCCCACTTCCTGATGCCGTCCCATTTGGAGTTGGCATTTCCCCGTATGAAATTTAGGGGGTTGCAGACATTCGGTCCGTAGCAGTGGCGTCGAGTCAAGCCAGGTGCGTGAAAATCTCTGCGGACCGGTCAGGGAGCTGGTTTTCAGCACGCCACCCTCCCTACAGAACCCACCTGTCCTGTCGTATCCTTCTCTTTCCCCTTCACAGGGTTCCCTGTCCACATCCGCCCCCGGCCTTCCAGCCACTGGCAAGGACGCTGCTTTCCTTTTCTCTGAAGCTGCCGTTGCTCGCCCGTCCTAGACCTTGGCCCCTGGCCCCTGGTGCCGGGCGGGAGTCCGCACATACTCCTCCTTTCCCTGCCTCCCTCTCCGCTGTTCTGGTCCACCTTGACGCACTCGGATTTCTCCCGCCCTAAAGTTTCTCCATTTAGCCGCTCAGATCTTCCAAATGTGGGCTCCACCCACAGCTGGGCTCTGCCTCTCCTTGTAATTGCTACCTAGCTGCTTTTACCCCGAAAACCGCTGAGCTGGATGTTTCCAGTAGCCCCCTCCATGCCCAGTCGAGATGCGCCCCTCCACCCCTGTTCCTGTAGTCTCCACACGCTCTGCTAGACTCACCCTCCCTCCCGAAGTTCCTGCGTGCACTTTTGGAGACCTGGCACATTCGGAGTCATTTTGATATATATTTCTGATCAGGCTGGATCTTTGGAATAATAGAGTTTGAAAAGACTTCACGATGACCTCATCCAACTCTGAGAGCCAGAGCAATTATAGGAACTTTGTCAAAGTCACTCCTTCCTGCAGGAGAAACCCACCTCAGAACTGACCGTGCTCTGCCCCTCGCTGCCAGCTCTCCCATCCTGAGCTCAGGATGGGATCCTTCAGCTCCCTAAGTGGCTCTTCCTCCAGTGGCTCTGTGTCGGCCAGTGGCACTGCCATTTTGAGCTCTTAGAAACACCAGTGTGGTCCTAACCTTCGTAGACCTGCTCTGAGGTCTTTCTCCAACAGTTACCTAGCTTATGTACTTGGAGAAAATTTTTTTTTTTAATTTTCCTGATGGCATAAAGATAATATTAGGCATCTCAGGGGGATTTTTGAAGATCATGTGATAGAATTTATGTGCAAAGCCTATTCCACTGCCTGGCTCATGTAGGCACTCCATGCATTTGTTGAGTTCTTTTCTCTTCTCTTCCTGTATCTTGTCATCATCTCCTGCGGTGTTTTCCTTGGCATCTGGCTCAGATTTAGATTTCTTTCACACCCCAGTACTTGTTGTGACCCTTCATTGTCCCTCTACCCCACCAGCCAATAGCAACCCACCTTGGATTCTCCTGCCATTTGAATCCTCCTAAAACCCTGTGCCCGTGATGCCACTCCCCAGTTCCACGTTCCTGTCACATGCAGTCTAGTTGCTCTGCCTGGTTCATGACCTTCTATAATCTGATTTTTGACACCTTAAGTTCCCCATCCTCTTGGAGCCCTTGGGTCACTCCAGCCAATTGTGATTTTACCTTTCTCGAACCATCTCTCGAGTGTCCCTGTTCCACACATTTTATCACTTACGTGTGGTCCTAATTTTGCTCCCCTGAGGCTCTGTGGGGGGGTTTGTGACTGTTGGGGGGGGGGCATTCATTTCCCATGATGCTTAGCGCAGTATTACCTGCAAGGACAGGTTTGAGAGGAATCATGGAAATGGAGGACCAGGACAAGAGAAGAGTTCCTCCCTCTCTCCTCCTCCTAATAGTTGTGAAGATCCCGCGAATGTGTTCAAACGCAGAAAGAAGTTATCTGTGATGAGAGAAGTAGACAAACATTGTGGGGATGGGAGAGTGTTAGTAAGATCCCTCCTGTGGGCAGAAGAGTAGGAGGTTAGGGGAGGTGTGTGGGTGAGACAGACGAGGTGATGGTGGGCTGTGGGAAGGCTACGGGGGCTCCTGGGCCACCAGGGGAGGGCATTTGGTGCTAGACATGTGAGGAGCATTCCAGAGAGGGAAGTTACCAAGACAACTGACCTAAGGAGAGAACGAGACTAAATGGAGGCCTGAGTGAGTCTGAGTGAGAGACACTGGGTCCCTGTCAGAATTTGCATTTCAAACGAGATGCTTCTAGATGGTGAGGTGACTCTCAGGGCGTCACAGGCGCTTCTGGTGGGGCAGTTGCGTCCACTTATTTTCATCTCTGTGAATCACGGGAAGAATATGGAACATGAATGATTGTGTGACTTTGAGGGTGGAGGTGTCCTATGAAAATTCTTCTGGGAAAGGTCAAGTGGGGACTTGGCTCTGAGGGGCCCTCTAAGGTTGCCATGTTAGGAGTTCCTGGGGTCAGCCAAACTCAAATCATTTAGAAGGATGAGTATAACAAAAAAAAAAACCTTACCCTTTTGGGGCACTTGGGTGGCCCAGTCGGTTAAGCTTCCAACTCTTGATTTTGGCTCAGGTCGTGATCTCATGGTTTGTGAGATCGAGCCCTGCGTCGGGCTCTGTGATGACAGTGTCCAGCCTGCTTGGGATTCTCTCTCTCCTTCTCCGTCTGCCCCTCCCCTTCTTGCTCTCTCTCTCTCAAAATAAATATTAATAATAATAAAAAACACCTTACCCTTGTGCCGGAAGTACGTACTTTCAGTGACTTTTGAGGTCCTTGGAAATTCCCATCTTGGTAGATCATAGGGTCAGTGACTAAACTCCTAGTGAACCTCCTTTTTAATCTGCTCTCCTAACTTAGTGAGGACTTCTCTAGCTTCCTGTTCTTACTTGGGTTAGTGAACAAGTGAGCATAGTTCTGGGGTTTCCTAAAACATTACAGTTGGCCTCAAAGCCCAGATGGGAGGTATATTTCCTGGTTCCTGTGGCCCAATGAAAGTTCTGTAGTGATGTTATTTTGCAATTAAACAGAAATTTGAAGTTTTCCACTCACTAGGAGTGTCCAGAGGACCTGCGTGTCGTTGCCTCTGGGCTCGTTAACCAGGCAGAGTTGTCAACAGAGTAAGGGACCAAGAGAGAGCCAGAGCCACCGAGTGCCCCGGTGAGACCTCCGCTAGATGGCTGCGCGCAGCCACTGACTGTCGCCGACTGGAGAGGAGGATTTGCCAGTTTACCTGAAGAAAACCTTAAGTCTAGCTGGGGAGCCAGGCGAATGCAGGGCAAAGTGAGGAACCACCACGGAAAGGGCTCTAGGAACTCACAGGGCGGTGGGGCCTTGTTGGGTCCGAGGGGGGCTGAGGCAGGAGTCACCCAGGGGGCGCCATGAGCACACACTTGTTCACAAGGACGCACACTTATTCATGTGCGTCGGAAGGTCACGTGTGGCTGGCCAGTGAGGGTCACGGGTCCCACATTGTCATCAGCATATCAGGAAGAGCAACTGAGTGTGGTCCACTTAATGTTTTCTTCCACAGCAAACAGTGTTTTCCCCTGTGAAACTTTGTGATTTGAAAAACTCTCTGCACACGTGTTCCCCTTCTAACGAAATTTTTAATTATTTCATTTCTCTCTGAATTTAGAATCTGACTCATAATGGTCACATGAACCCGTGAATTTTACTTGTGTTTTAACACGTAACCAAGGTTATAATATATAAACCAAAGATACGTATATGGTACCTATAAAAGATACATTTTTGGAGGACAAAAAAAGAAAAATACGGGACAACTCAAATCCTTGAGTGTTGAGTAAATCAGGACATTGTTAAAGTCCGTACTAAATGTCACACTGAGTTTATAGCCATTCAAAGTTGTGTTCGCTTGCTTCCCACAGCAGGTTTCTGATTATCAAATTAAAAGGAATTATGATTTAACGTCTTTGAGATTTCGGTGGAGTTTGTATTTCTTTCACATTCAAAGAAATTTTCATTAAGAAATTTTGGTCTCACACACACATACACACATATAACGCACTCACATGAGAGCAAGATAGTACTCCATATATATTTTTTCATGGGTGGCTTTCAGGGGTGGCTTCTTTTTTATTTTTTAATGTTTATTTATTTTTGAGAGAGGGAGAGGGAGGGAAGGGGAGGGGCAGAGAGAGAAGGAAGACCCAGAATCTGAAGCAGGCTCCAGGCTCCGAGCTGTAGGCACAGAGCCGGACGTGGGGCTCCAACCCACAAATCGCGAGATCGTGACCTGAGCCAGAGTCGGATGCTCAACCGGCTGCGCCACCCAGGGGCCCCACTCCATATTTCTTTTTTTACCAAATTTTGACCCCAAAGTGAAATTCTGTTAAATTAGTTCAGCGTGGCAGTGAAATGTTGTTCTCTGTTCCTGCTTCTCATACTTGAATGTCTCGTTTTTGTTCTTTGAACGCGGTAAGCGACAGGGCCCACGGGTGAGCCGTCTGTGAGAGATGCCATTTTGCTGGGGGCAGGGCCAGAGACAAACCAGCATCATCCCATGTGTCTTTTGAGGTTGTCTGGGGGAATTCTTAGGGACATCTGGACAATTCTAGAGACTGACGGAAGTCACTTGTATGGTGGCAGCCCTGAAGGGCCATCATCCCTCTGGTGTGGTCAGGAGACCGGGGCTATTGTACGGAATTATCTACCTACCACTGTTGGTGACTTAATTTCTCGTAGGTATATTCGTAGTCACTGTCTAGAATGTGTGCTCTGGGTATTTCACTTTTATCTCCTCATGAAATCCATACAAAATCCCTCAGAGGCAGGTACAAAGAAGTTCAGTCACTGGCCCCCTATTGCCAGACACAGGCTGTGGAGCTAGGGTTTCAGGCCCAGGCAGGTGGCTCTAGAACCTGCACACTTAAAGACCGTATGGGGTCCCTTTCGGCTGGAGATTAATTTGTTTTAAAACCAGAGGGAAGCTTGATGCCTTGCTTTTCTCTGTGGGAATGTACTTTATAATATCGAGTGTGAATTTCTTAAACTACCAGTGCCTCACAGGGTACGTGCCGCACGAGAGGCCCTCCTTAGATGTTTGTGGAATCGAAGTGACTGGATTCTGTGAGACAATACGTTGATAACATGTTGACGATAAATACAGAATAGAGCAGTCGTGTGCAAAGTTGACTAGGCTGTCCTAACTCGAGAGGCACACATTGGAAACTGAGTTTGTTCATGGTATAATAATACCAGGTACGTGGGAGACACTTGGCAGGCAGAAGCCAGTCCCGTAGAGCTGAGGTGTCGAAACAGCGGAACTTTGTACACGTCACCTGGGGACCGGTAGGCTCGTGGTCCTGGAGTCTTGTGCTCTGTGTAAATTCAGAGGAGACAAAAGGTGAAGTGTGGTGAATGTATCCATAATGGGAGGGCTCAAAGGCCACCTCTGTGAGGTGGGGTAAATTGCCACGAAAGTAGGTTTGATTTTATCTAAGACGTGAAAAGAACACACAAAGGGCAGCATCCAGAATGTAGAACAACGTGTTAGGCAGGAGTCGAAGCTCAAAATGCCACATGATCTCTGAAAATGCCCCCATCCCGATTCCTCTTTAGGGTTTCTGAAAGTTTGGATTCATTTTATTTTTGGAACAGTGGACATTTGGGGGAATAGGCTGAGGGATGACAGTACATATCGAAGCGCCTTTTTTTGAAAGGAGAGAATATTTTAAAGAACTGCCCTTCAGGGACATGTACAGTTATGAGCCTATAGGGCAGAACATATTTTCTTTTCTTTCAGAGAAGAGCGTGATGGAAGGATGATTGAGGCACCTGAAAAAGTTAGCAGACACGCACGCACGCACGCATGCTCGCATGTCTTTACTGGATTTAATCCCCGATGGCATTTTATTTTTTTCCTTATTCTCTCTTAGCATATCCCTTCCATCCCTTCTGGTCCGGGACACATCTGTCATGATTTGTCTTCACAGACAAGGCTCATGGTTGGGAGTTTTGCTCAGCTCACAAGTTCTGGCTTGTAGGTTCAATGAAACATCAGGAGAACGTTTCTGCCCGAGTCACAGACAAAATGAAAAGCTGAGCTGAATGCTTTCTGATTGATGGCTGTCAAGGAAGCCGGAAGCATCCAATTCTTCTGCTGTCCTCTCTGTGACAGTAAAGGGGGCCACTGTCTCCTGAAGACGGGGTGTCATTATGGAGTATAAAGGTCCCACCCACGACTGCGGCTACGGAGAACAGCATCCTTCAGGAAAGCCTGCAAAATTGGCCCAACTTAAGTCCTCTGTACACACATGAAGATACAGAAACTGCAAAGGAGAAGAGAGAATTGTGGTTTTACCTCTTCCTTTTCCTGTTTACTGTCTTGTCTCTCCCACTCCGCCTCCCCTGCAAGACTGCTTTGATATGTACGTATGTATGTAGTTACTTATTTGAGATATAATTGACACATAGCATTATATTAGTTCAGGTGTACAACACGATGATTCGATATTTGTATACATTGTGAAATGATCAGCACGGTAAGTCTAGTTAACGTCATCCCCACGCATAGTCACAAAATATTTGTTTCTCCAGATGAGAAGTTTTAAGATCTTCTTTCTTAGCAGCTTTCAAACATGCAATACGGTATTATTATCTGTAGTCACCATGCTGTACCTCACATTTCCAAGGCTTAATTATTTTGTGACTGGAAGTTTGCACCTTTTGACCCCCTTCACCCATTTTGCCCCCCCCAGCCCCCAGCTCTGGCGACCACCCATCTGTTCTGTGTATCTGTGAGTTTTTGTTGTGTTTTTGTTTTCAGAGTCTACATGCAAGTGAGATGAAACAGTATTTGTTTTTGTCTGGCTTATCTCACTTGGTGTCATGCCCTCGAGGGCCATCTATGCTGTCACAAAGGGCAAGATTTCGTTCTTTTTTATGCCCGAGTAACAGTCCATGGTGTGTAAATGTATACCACGTTTTCTTTCTCCACTCATCCTTCTGTGGACACTTACGTGGCTCCCATGTCTTGGCTGTTGTGGTAATACTGTCGTGGACGTGGAGGGTGCAGGTCTCTTTTGGAATTAGTGTTTTCCTTCCATTCAGTTAAATACCTAGAAGCGGATCCTGTGACAGTTTCTATTTATAATTCCTTGAAGACCCTCCATACTGTTCTTTGTAGTGGCCGCCCAAACTTACATCCCTGTTAATAGGGCACGAGGGCTCCCTTTTCCCTGCATCCTGGTGAACGCTTGTTATTTTTGATCCTTTTGATAATAGCCATTCTGACAGGTGTGAAGTGATAGCTCGTGGTGGCTGTGACCTGTATTTTCTTCTGGTTCATTTTGAAATATTTGTTGACCACCTACTATGTGCCGAGCACCATGCTAGGTGCTGGGACTCAAATCTCTCTGGGCCTGTTCTGCTTCAAGGAGTTTATTGTATCTCTGGTGGGTGGGATGGGGAATAAAGGAACAGCAAATGTCCTACCATGGATCAGATGCAAGAAGGAGATAACTGCTACGAGACAGGATGTTGAGGAGGGAAGGATGTGTGTCTGATAATTATGGTTGCCTAAGGCTTCCTGGAGGAGGCATTTATGGTAACAGTGTTTTCAGACTCAAAAGGAACGTCAGGTCCAGCTTAAGGATTTTCTAGTGGAGGCAAATGAAAGTTCCTCAAGAGTTTTGGCTCAGACAGGATAGCCACCATTCATTCATTCAATTCCCCCAGCAATCCATTACGTCCGCAGGGCAGTTGACTGCTTTCATGCAGATCAGAAGATAGATGTAGGGCAGTGACTTGCTCAAGGGCAGCGAGTGAGGACATGATGTGGGTGGTGAGCCCAAGCAAGGTCTTTGTGGCACTAGACCCCGTTTTTGTCCTTCCTTCTCTCCTTCCTCCTCCTGTCCTTGCCTTCTTTCTTTCCTTCCAACAGTCGGGAAGAGTTGGGCAGGACTGTGGATGTGGCCGATGAAAAAAGAACTGTGGGTGTCCTGTCCGCCTCACTCTCCTATTTGGGTCATCTCTGCCTCTCCTTGGTCTTTTGAGCTATTTTACAATTCCTTAAGTTGTGGGAAACACAGAGCAGTGATTCCTGAGTGTTTGGTTGTTGATCATGGAAAATGCAAAGTGTCTGGTGGAACGTGGGCACTCGGCAGTTTTGCACATTGCTAGCAAGTTCAGGTTCATTTTTCTGGAGGACTTTGATATGCACACGTCCTTCGGATTCTCCTTTGAACCTGCTCTCTTGTCATACTGGTCCTTTATTGCTTAGGAATTCAGTAAAACCTCAGACGTGCGTTCATTTTATGTTTGCGTAAGAGTCGCGTTTTTACCTCTTTAAAAGAAATCTTTGATGTCACCAGTGCCTTTTAAAGATGGGTAGAGAGGGAGGGAGCTAAAACATATGAGACTCTTAAGAACTGAGAACAAACTGAGGGCTGATGGGGGGTGGGAGGGAGGGGAAAGTGGGTGATGGGCATTGAGGAGGGCACCTGTTGGGGTGAGCACTGGGTGTTGTATAGAAACCAATCTGACAATAAATTTCATATTAAAAAAAAAATAAAGATGGGTAGATTTTGATGACTTGGGTGAGGCGGGTGGGTAGACAGGATCCCAGGTGAATCGGAACGCGAGTGGAGGCAGGGTGTGGGTTTTCTCTGTCTTCCCCATCCCCGATGCGTGTTTACTCCTGTCTGCCCTGCTCCGTGTCCGGGAGGCTCCTGTTCTCCCTGGGCACTGGGAATACGCTCCTCCCTTGCTGCCTCCGGCCCAGGGCTGGTAACAGCTCCCCACCATTGCTGGCCTCGCTCTGTTGGACCCTGTCACCCTCCCTAGCGACTCCTTGCTCCTTTCATTAAACACCTTGCAGTGGAACCTTCCGGAGGGGTCGTCTCTTTTCTTGCAGGACCCTGGACTGTATAGCCGGGAGACACATGGGGCCACGGCCGGCGAAGAGACTGTGTGAGAGTGTGGGCTGTGGTAATCCCAGAAGGCCGGAGAGCCTTGACACCAGCAGGGGCAGGGATTTACCCTGAATTGGGAAGGTCAGAAGTGCCTCTGAAGTTCTACTTCTGTTTTCTTTTTCTTTCTTTTTTTTTTTTCCCCCTCTCTGGGGAGGGAACTGGGTCAGAGCCTCTGTTAGGAAGATTAATACGGCGGCAATTTATAAGATGAATTGGTGTATGGAGAGATCAGATGGAGACTGCAGGTCGGAAGCCTGTTAGGGGACGGTCGCCGTGCAGTTGGCGTAAGATAATTCGGCCCAAATTTGTGTGCTGGCTGTGGGAACGCAACGGAAGGGAGAGGTTTAAGAGATGCTGTGGAAGAAGGAGAGGAAGAAACGGAGGAGCTTAGGAGACTCAGCGACACGTGGCCCAAGTGAAGGTTTCAGGGGAGGGCTGTGGGGTTAAGTGCGGACATACTGATTTAGAGGTACGTCGTGGACTACCTTGCGTCCTCCCCGAAGTGATGCACCGGAGTCCTAACCGGTGACTCAGAGCGCGATCTTATTTGGAGACACGGTCAGTTAGAATAAGGTCGTTAGGGTCGGCCCTAATCCAAGGTGATTGGTGTCCTTACAGAAGGGAAGTGTGGGCTCAGACACGTACAGAAGGAAGATGATGTGAAGATACACAGGCAGAGTGCCGTGTGCGGACAGGACTGGAGCCGTGTTCCCGCAAGCCAAGGGATGCCCGAGGCCCTCAGAAGGACCCAACCCTGCTGACTCTCTGATCTCGGGCATCTGGCCCGCGAGACGACAGATTCTGAACCACCCAGTTGTGGCTCTTTGCCGCGGCGGCCCCAGGAAGCGAACAGGCGGGCAACACTGGAAATGTGCATTTAGCGTTTGAAGAGGATGCGCCGGAGGGGGCAGATTTCAACGCCGCCGTTGGCCTGACAGCAAAGGCGGGCGGATGGTGGTGTCCCATCAGGAGCACGAAGGGCGCCTGGTAGCGGAGGCTTGATGCGGTCTCTCCAGTCTCTCCGAGGAAGGTGAAAGCAGATGCTGGGTGCAGGAGAGAGGTGAGGGTGGCCGGAGCTGAGGAAGATGGTGTGGATGGACATTTTCATCCCGTACGTTGGTGATGAGGAGGAGGAGGGATGGGGGGTGGGAGCCTGGGGGGGGGGGAGGACGCGAGCTTGGAAGAAGTCATTACTTTTTTCTCATGGGCGAGACCATAATCTAAGTTAAGGAGGATGAGGGATAGTTGCTGGAGCAAGACTGTAGGTGCTGGGCAGGAGAGCGGCCGTCCTCCCCCTGCTGCCGTAACCGGGCACACGGGGACACTGATGCATCATCCCCTTATTGCAAATGCTTCATCACTGCTTTACCTAATTCGAGAGCACACGCTCTTTTCATTTGGTTTTAGGTTAGCTTTGCACAATGGCATTTTCAGCCGGGGACCTTTTGGTACGCGGTTAAAGTCAGAGCTTTGTTGGCTCTAAACTGGGCGTGTTTCGTTTGGATGTTGCATGGCGTCATCGGTGATGGAATGAGCCACCTGGGCTTGAAGCAGGCCTATCTCAGTGGGGTGTGTAGAAGTCCCCAGTGCTGGTGTTTTTTTCTTTCCTTTTTTTCCCCTTTAGCTACTGACTCAAAAAGATTACAGGGTTTGTATAGGTATTTACAAATAATTTTTTAGCGAATGGACAGCCTAGGAGTATATTAAAACAATTCTCTGACAGTTCGGATCAGGGGAACGTGTTGAAATACCATAGGAAACAAAAGGATTCTGCTGCTCGCAACTGCCCTTGGCTCTCCTAGTATGATAAATAGCTTAGCCGGCTCAACAAACTTCAGTAATTTTTCAGAAAATTAAGCAATTTACACTTTTGAGATATTTTAATTTCCATAAAAATTACATTTGTATGTAATTGGCACTCTACGGCAGATATAATTTGTAGCTTGCAAAACTCTGTGTTTTGTTGTAAATCTAAGTAGTAAATGCATATAGCATTTAAGCGTGCACATCCCAATTTGTCTCATACTTGAACACCAGGGATATAAAAGTAAAAGCTGTCAGCAGATGTCTGTGCTTAACAACAAAGAATGTATCTTAATCTCTTTATTGCCCTCAATCACTGCCTGCAACACTTTCTTAAAAGGAAGCTGCTTTTGAGATGACGATTATCTTAGGATCTGCCCCACTAGCCAAAGCACAGGGTCGCCACCATGCATCGATACAGAATTATGATAAAAGTATGTCACCTTTTGCCGCTATTAAATTAGATACATCTGACCTTGTTTAATGTACATAGGTATGTAATGTATGTGTAATAAATATGTATATGTAATAAATATGATATGCCACATACCAAACAAAGTTATACACTTTGCAACTTTTTAAGAACCTCTTCAATCAGTAATGTACTAGGTGAAGAATTCAGACAGGTCATCTGTCTTTTTGGTCTTGCTGGGATGTGCCTGGGGTGCCAGCATTTGCTACACAAACAAGTTCAAAGACTCTACCTTTCCATGTGCCAGGATTAAATTGTAGAACGAGCCCAGACTCAGACGTAGCAAGCCACGCATACCCAGTTCTCACTCCTTTCTTAGGAAATGAAACCACTCCGGGTGCCTGGGTGGCTCAGTCGGTTAGGCATCCAACTTCGGCTCAGGTCATGATCTCATGGTTCATGGGTGCGAACCCCGTGTCAGGTTCTGTGCTGACAGCTCGGAGCCTGGAGCCTGCTTCAGATTCTGTGTGTCTCTTTCAGCCCTTCCTCTGCTCGCTTGTGTGCGCGTGCGTGCTCTCTCTCTCTCTCTCTCTCTCTCTCCCCCCCCTCTCAAAAATAAAGATTTTTAAAAAGTTATAAAAAAGAAAAGAAAATGAAACCACTCTTGTGCAAAGAGGGTTTGGGCATGCCATGGGGGGCAAAGAGGAGCTGGACCAAATGATCTAGAGGCTTCTTCCTGTTGTCCCTGGGACTCTGTCGTCATTTCAGCCGGTTGCAGTGCTTCTGGATGCTGATCCAGAGAGAAGGGGAGATGAGGACGATGGTAACACTCAAGCACAAACTAGAAGGTGGGAGGGAGGTAGCCACCCAACATTTTTATTTTAAAGTGGTAAGAAACTGCCATATCTACCGTGAGTAGAGCATTTTCTAGTTTTAGTCCTGCCAAGGACATTTTCTGCAGAACAAAATCTTGAATTTTGGATTGGCAGGATCGGCAGAGCAAGAAACAGGGCATAAGTTATATCAAAAAGAAATATTGTTCTGGAACGGCCCAAAGCGAGGACTGATGTCAGTAGGGAGTGGCACCAGTGATCCTATAAATCACACAGGGGTCATGCAGTCGCACAGGAGGGAACAGAGAGACATTTGTCCCTTCCCTCTACAGATGGGCAGCTTGAAGCCCAGAGTTCTGGAAGAGGGGGCATGTATAGAGATAACCCTGATGACTCAGGTTATAGAAATGGGTTTAAAATTTTTTTTTCAACGTTTTTTATTTATTTTTGGGACAGAGAGAGACAGAGCATGAACGGGGGAGAGGCAGAGAGAGAGGGAGACACAGAATCGTAAACAGGCTCCAGGCTCTGAGCCATCAGCCCAGAGCCTGACGCGGGGCTCGAACTCACGGACCGCGAGGTCGTGACCTGGCTGAAGTCGGACGCTTAACCGACTGCGCCACCCAGGCGCCCCTAGAAATGGGTTTAAAATCTCAGCGTTAACAATGGTGACGCTGTTGCCCTCTGCTGTGAATAATGGAGCAAACTAGAATCTGACTAAAATGGAGTCTGGTGAATAAATCCAGGAGAAGGGCTTGCAGATCTTTGCATAAGAGAGAAAATGAGTAATGGAACCCTTTTTTGCTTATTCAGGCCATCAGAAGTCAACATAATTTAATAGTACAACTTCCAAGATGGGGGCCAATATTGTGGATAAATGGAGTCTATTTTTTAAGGTTAGATAAATCCAGCCTATTTTTATGGGCAGAGGAAAATTATTGCTGACGTGATTTGATAAGGTTCTTCTGTGCCATAAACTGAACTACTGAGAACATAACAGTTTTTCACATGAAGTAGAGAGAAGAAAAACTACTGTAAATTATAGGAGACTAAGGCTGTGTTTATATTTGGGCGTTGGATTAATATGTTTTGGGGCACTCATTTTTATTTATACGATTGGCTTTGGGTTCCTTCAGTTCCTTATGAGTGCTATAAATATCGGATTGACCATTTTTTAGGTTGATGTTTTCACTGAATGGTGATATTATGAATATACTGGGTGGGAGGGACCATGATTATTTATGTGCGTGTGTTCCTGTTTTCAGCAAGGATGTATTCACTAGCTTCTATGTATCAGGAATTTGTGGGATGCTGGGGGTTACCCTAGAGCTTCTTTCTTCATTTGTATTTTCAAATCGTTTTTATAGAGTCACTAATAAATCTCCTAAATAGCAAAGGGCTGAGGCTAGAACCCAATGCACCAACCTAGTAAGATTTCCTTCTAAGTCTGTGTCAAGTCAGTTGTGTATTAGAATCATCCGGTCTGCATTTTCCCATTTTGTCCAAGGGGAGATTAACAAGGATTATCACATGCTGGCTGAAAACCCTCGTATTTGTAACAGTGGAAATAGAAAGTACGTGTAAATTTATATATTACTATTATTATTATTGTATTCTTAGCGTTTCTAAATACCTGTTGTGTATCTGCCAGGCATTCTGCTTGACTCCATGGATATAATGAGATATGTAAGACATAGTTCTTGCCTGTAGGCAACTTTTCCTAAGACTGATTTATTGGCCTTCCCTAGACTCTTTTTCCTGTTGAATTTTTCTTAAGTAAATAAAAAAAAAAACAAACTTAAATTCACAGTGTAATTAGATTATACCTGTAGTAAAGCACGTAAGTTTTGTCAAGTTGGTTTAGTGCATTTTTTATTTGTTTTTAACATTTTTTAAAGTATAGTTGACACACAGTATTATGTTAGTTTCAGGTCTACAACTTAGAGCTTTGACAAGTTTATACGTTATGCTATGTTTACCACAAGAGTTAACTGCCATCTGTCCCATTATGTTGCTGTTGCAATATCATTGGCCATAAGTCTTAAGTGCACAGCTTGATGAATTTTTTTCAGTATGAACACACCTGTGTAACTACCACTCAGACCGATCTGTAGAATGTTGTGTGCAATTAGAAACCTCTCTCACCCCGCCCCCCCCGATGGTTACCGCCTCTCCAAAGGTAACCACTCTTGTAACTTTTAGCAAAATAGATTAGTTCTGCCTGTTTTTGCATTTTATGTAAAATGGAATGTTACAACATGTGGTCTTCTGTGTCTGGTTTCTTTGCTTAATATTATGTCTGTGGGATGTGTCCATGTTGTTGTATCGAATGGTGGCTCATTATTGTCATCGTTTTATGCCACAGTTGACTGAATCATTTGGTTGATAGATACCGGCTTATTTCCAGTTTTTACTGTTATGAATAGAGCTGGTATTATGAAAAATGCTGGTGTTCTCAAATGTTGAATGATCACCTGAAATACAGGTATGTGTACATTTCTCTTAGATGTGCACCAATGAGTGGAATTGCTTACCGGGGATACTTGAGGCTCAGGCTCTGAACACTTAACCAAAGTGGTTTCACCATTCAATGCTCCCACCAACAGGACTTAGTCAATGTTAGTTTTTCTAATAAAAATTAATCCCTATGGCGTATATCATTGTGATTTTAATTTGCATTTCATGATAACTCATAACACCGGACATCTTTTTGTGTCTTTAATGGCCATTTGGATATTCCCTTGTGAAGTACCTATTCAAATGTTAACCCATTTTTTTTTTAATTTTTTTCTTTTTTAACGTTTATTTATTTTTGAGACAGAGAGAGACAGAGCATGAACGGGGGAGGGTCAGAGAGAGGGAGACACAGAATCCGAAACGGGCTCCAGGCTCTGAGCTGTCAGCACAGAGCCCGACGCGGGGCTCGAACCCACAGACTGAGAGATCATGACCTGAGCCGAAGTCGGACGCTTAACCGACTGAGCCACCCAGGCACCCCATGTTAACCCATTTTTAAATAAAATTATCATTTTCTCATTAATTTGTTGACTGTTGTATAAGCTGCCTGTGTCAGGCCTTTTGTCAGGTCTATTGCAGATACCTTCTCCAGCACGGCTGCTTCCCCCTCTTTTATGGGCATTTTGTTGTGGTCGTTGAACAGTAGTTTTTCCTTTCAGTGAATTTCAAGTGATCAGGTTTTTCGTTCATGATGTGTTCATGTTATACCTTGTTTAAGAAATCTTTGCCTACCCAAAGGCCACAGAGATTTTCTTCCGTGTTTTCTTCTGGAGTTTTATTATTTTAACATTGACCTTGAAGTCTATAATCCATGTAGAATTGATTTTCCATTATAGCTTGAGGTAGAGTTCAGTTTCCCCGCCATACCGCCATGGGTGTCCACTCGATCCAGCACCAGTCATTACAAAGACCACTTTCCCCCCACTTTTTTGCTCTAATCCTGTAACTTTTAACTTGGTCCAGTTTTATATTGACTTGTTATGCGTTAATGTTAGTCCTCTGACTTTGCTCTAATTCCTCTTTCATTTCAGTTTAAATTTTGGAATTGGCTTGTAAATTCCAACAAAGTAAACTGCTGGGACTTTTAATGAGATGACATTGAGTCTATAGACTAATTTGGAAAGAACTGGTATCTTCACGGTATTAAGTCTTAAATTTCTCTCAGGGATTGTACTTAGTTTACTATGAGAGGCTTTTTGGATCAGATATATTCCTACGTTCTTGAAACTTATTGATGTTAATGTAAATGGCATCATTTAAAAATTATTTTCTAGAACCTAAGAATATAGTTACCTTTACATATTGACCTTGTATCCAGCAACCCTGCCAAGTTTACTTATTAATTCTAATAGACTACCTGTTGATTCTTTTGGATTTTCCCTGTACCCAATTATGTCATCTGTGCCTAATGACCATTTTATTTTTTGCTTCCCCATTTTATTTCTTGTTCTTGTCCCATTGTACTGGCCAGGACCTCAGTAAATGACAACTCTAAGACATGATGGCAGATCTTTGATCCTTTTCCCCAATTTCAGAGAAAACTTAGAGAATTTCATCAACTATGATTGCTGTAGTTTGGTAAGAGGTTTTGTTGTGTTTTTTTTTTTGAGAGAGAGGGAGAGAGCGAGTGAGAGTGCAAGTGGGGGAGGGGCTGAGAGAGAGGGAGACAACAGAATGTGAAGCGGGCTCCAGGCTCCGAGCTGTCAGCACAGAGCCCAATGCGGGAGTCAAACCACGAGTCCAGAGATCATGACCTGAGCCAGAGTTGGATGCTCAACTGAGCCACCCAGGCGCCCCCATATTTTCCTTCTTTTAGATTAATCATGATTGATTGATTTGTAATTACCTTGGTATGTTAAAATCATATTTAACTTTCAGCAGATGAAACACAATCTTTGAAATGTAGAGATCCATGGTGAATATATATCAATCGAGGATCGTCTGGACTGGGACCAGAGAAGGCAGGGGCAGAGTGGAAAGTAAGGTGGTGGGGCAGTGATCGTCTCCCTGTGTGTGGCCAAGTTCAGAGGTTCCCAGTGGTGGCGGCAATGGTGTCCATCGGGAAATTGGCTATAATCAAGTATTTATTAACACTAGCTTGAGAGTTATATGTTCTTTTATTGCTCTTTCAGCATTTATGGTAGAGATTATAGCATACATTCTTATTAGTATCTACCGTAAATGAGAACTTTTCTATTGTACTGGACAAAAATAGTGCTGTAAAGACCCCATAACATTTTAACTTCATTTACCCCCTCCTGATTTTTTGTG
Source organism: Herpailurus yagouaroundi (assembly GCF_014898765.1). NCBI lineage: Eukaryota > Metazoa > Chordata > Mammalia > Carnivora > Felidae > Herpailurus > Herpailurus yagouaroundi. The sequence goes on along the minus strand of NW_024412747.1, from coordinate 2,755,246 downwards.
CTATTGTAGTCATGTATTTTAATTCTCTCTCTTTCTCTCTCTCTCTCTCTCTCTCTCTCTCTCTCTCTCTATGTATATGTATGTGTGTGTGTGTGTGTGTGTGTGTATATATATATATATATATATATATATATATATAAACTCCACAGGACATTTTTTATTATTCTTTTAATAGTACTCATTTAGATTGATTTGTATGTTAGGCTGTCTTGTATCTTAGTTTCCTTCTTGAATCACCATGCTTAAATCTGGGATTGTTATTCTTCTATCTGAAGAACTCCCTTAAGATTTTTTTTTTTTTAAATCATAGGTCTATGCAAAATAAATTCTCAGTTTTTGTTTGAAAGCATCTGTATTTCTCCTTGTCTGAGAATAGAATTGGCAGTTGTTGGTGGCTCTTTTTTTTTTTTCAGCATTTGTAGCTTCTGTTTCTGTTTGAAAGGTCAGCTGTAAGTCTTTTTTTTTTTTTCTTTTCTTAATGTTTGTTTATTTTTGAGAGAGAGAGACAAAGAACATGAGCTGGGGAGGGGCAGAGAGAGAGAGAGGGGGACACAGAATCCAAAGCAGACTCGAGGCTCTGAGCTGTCAGCACAGAGCCCCATGGGGGGCTCCCAACTCACCAACTGTGAGATCATGACCTGAGCTGAAGTCAGACACTCAGCCAACTGAGTCACCCAGGTGCCTCTGGTTTTATTTTCAAAGATGATATTTGCTTTCTGTTTATCCCTGTTTGGGATTTGTGAAGTATCTCAAATTTGTGGCTTGATATTTTTCATCCATCTTGGCTAGTATTTCTTCAAATATTGCTTCTGCCTCGTTTTCTCTCTTCCCTCTTCTTTTGGACTCCAATTACATGTATATTTCTCCTTTTCCCTAAGTCTGTTTATATTCTTGTTATGTTTTTACTTTTTTTCCTCTTTGTACTTCAATCTGGATATTGTCTTCTGACCTTTCTGCCAGTTCCTAAATGTCTTTTGCTTTGTCTAGTCAAGCTGGTGAGCCTATGTACTGAATTCTTAAATTTGCAGTTATTTTATTTTTTACTAATAAGATTTTGCCTTGATTCATTTCCTACATGCTTACTTTCTTGTCATAGTCTTCCTCTTTTTATCGGTTTTCAAAAATATGTATCACAGCAGTTTCCTAATAGATTAATTCCAATGTTGATATCACTTGTAGATTTGTTTTTATTGTCTTTTGTTTTTTCTCTTGGTTTTTATTCATTTGGTCTCAGTTTCTGGCAGCCATGCATTTTTTTTTTTTTTTTTGACAGCTGGGCATTATGTAAGGAAAATTGTAGAGGTGTGGGTGATGTTCTCTTTTTCCACATGTATTATTCCACAGAATATTCCCTATTCTTCCATAGATATATTAATATCTGGGAGGTAGGTAGAGTACGGGCACATCCCATTAATCTATCTGAGGTTTGTTTGTTTCCAGATTGCTTATATTTATAAGTATCACTCTTCCAGAGTCTTACCTGAATGCCTGAAAAACTCTGACCTGCAGAGACTGGGCTAGTGGTTGGGATCCCACGTACCAATAGGCAAAATTTGTGCCTTGGCCAAAATACTAGTTTTATAGATCATGATCCATGGACATGGCTTAAGAACAGTTGAGGGTGCTATTGTTACACAAACGCTGTTGAAACCTATTACGGTAGACAGGACTATGTTCACTGTCCACTGTCCCTTACCATTGTGGCTGTTTATGTAAGTGAATTCTCTGTCTTATTCTCCAGTTCCATATTTTCACAGGTGGATGGATGTTCTTTATTCTTAGGAATGAAAAACCAACAACTTCCCATTTGTTAATTCAGTGTCATCCAACCTATATTCTTATTAGGATTACATTTGTCCTGAGTTCTGCAAAAATGGGTTTGGGTATGGGAATTTCTTTAAGAAAGTCCTACTCTGTTATGATTGAAGCGAATGTTTAAATGCATTCTTGTTCACCAAAATCCATTTTTACTATGAGCTTAAGTAGTTTCACTGCCTTTGTTTTCTGGCTTTTGCTGTATAAAATGAAATTCGTGGGCGTGTCGGTGGCTCAGTTGGTTAAGCATCTGAGTTCAGCTCAGGTCATGAGCTCATGGTTCATGGATTCGAGTCCCGCATCAGGGAAGCACAAGGCGTGCTTTGGGTGAACATGAGCCCTGCTTTGGGTGAGCCTCTGCTTCTCTCTCTCTCTCTCTCTCTCTCTCTGCCCCTTGCTTACTTTCTCTCTCTCTCTCTCTCTCTCAAAAAAAAAAAAAAAATTCTGTTGCTGTTTTTAGAATCTCCCTCTACTGTTGCCTTTAACTGACCTTGTCTTCCAACCTGCTCCTAGGTGAGCCAGTTGAGAAAAAATATATACAATGGAGACATTGTACCGGGGCAAAAATCTCTTCTAGCTCTTAAACTGTGGCATAATCATGGCAACCCCAGGAGAAGTGCCTTTTTTTGAAACGAGTTTATTTTTTTTTTAAGTTTATTTATTTATTTGGGGAGGGTTGCGGGGGGTGGGGGGAGAATCCCGAGGACACTCTGTGCCATCAGCGCAGAGCCTGACATGGGGCTCAGACCCACAAACTGAGGTCATGACCTGAGCCCAAACCAAGAGTTGGATGCTCAACTGACTAAGCCACCCAGGCGCCCCTCTGAAAAGAGTTTATTAAAGTAAGAAAAGTTTAATGATGGATGGGGATAAATGGTCCTTTAGAACATTGTGAGCTTGAACTGCTGATAATTTTGTAAACGGAATTAAAAATCTTGTCTTTAGAGGTTGCTCTGGAAGAGTGTTAGTGAATGTATTCTAGGCCCTCAAAACCTTGATGTAATATATTTGCAGCTTATCCTTGTTACCCATCGTTTACTGATGATCTGGCTATCTTTTGTGAGAAGGAAAAGTGAGGGGAAAGACAAGAAAACCACTCAGATGTTTAGCAATAGAATTTAAAGGGAGTGATTTTAAAAGGCTAATTGTCTCATGTGTATTGATACATAAACTTGCTGTTTATGGGATTTAATCATTCTTGAAATTATTTGTGTCTAGAATAAGTAATACACTTCAAAGTGGGTGCAGCAAGTTGGACATTTATAACTTGCACGATGGGTACACAGTGGACTTTTGTACTGGACTTAATTATTAATGTTTGTCATCTGGATGGCTAAAAGTAGTCCAGAGAAATCGGGAATGTTTGTATAACATTTAACTTAAGAGAGAAATATTTCCCAAGGAAAATCCGTGATGATGCTTTTTGTCAGTCACTGCTGTTGCCTTTCACAGTTTTTTTTTTTTTAAACTTGATAAAATACTGAATTATCAGGCGTGAATAATTTTCTTCAAGTATTTTGACAGAGTCCAATTCTTTCTTGTAAATAGTGTTAGCCAAGAGTTTGGACATTTATTTATTTATTGTTCTTTTTTTAAATATATTTTTTAATGTTTATTTTTGAGAGGGAGGGAGGGAGGGAGACAGAGTGTGAGCAGGGAAGGAGCCTTAGAGAGAGGGAGACACAGAATCGGAAGCAGGCTCCAGGCTCCGAGCTGTCAGCACAGAGCCCGATGCGGGGCTCGAACTCACGAATCGCGAGATCATGACCTGAGCCGATGTCGGACGTCCAACCGACTGAGCCTCCCAGGTGCTTTTGTACTTTTTAATGTTTTATGTCGCGTACTGACCTGAAGCAGAGTAGGCCGCACATCCTGTTCACAGTCGGTCAAGAGCACATCACCCGAGGGAATTAGAAGCAGTGAGATACACGGGCCCTGCTGTCAGGGACCCTCCGATGTAGGGGAGGGAAAGCTGGCCACCTGTGTTAAGCGGGTATTATCGATGACGAGAGAACCGTGCAGCTTTTGAGGTCGGGTGGAGTTTGGGACGTTCTACTTCGCACCAGTCAGGATGGGCTTCCTGACATCCTCGATGAGCAGATAGGGTGAGGGAGAGACCGGTGAGGGGGCACTGCCAGCCAGGGAACAGAGGCGAGGAGGCGTGAGGCGTGACCAGCTGGCGCCCGGCAGCCAGGGCTTCTGAGTATTTCCATCAGTGCGCCAGCTGGCGGGAGGGGAGCACGGGCCAGCAGGAGTGCTTGGACGTTTGCTGCCGTCAGCTTAGAAAAAAAAATTTTTTTTTAATATTTACTTTGTTTTTGAAAGAGAGAGGGTGAGCAGGGGACGGGTAGAGGGGGAGGGGGACAGAGGATCTGAGGATCCCTGCTGTCGGCACAGAGCCCGATGCAGGGCTCGAACTCACACACTGTGGGATCATGACCTGAGCTGAAGTTGGACGCTTGACCGACTGAGCCACCCGGGCAGCCCAGGGTGGTGTCAGTTTTGCAGCTGCTGTAAGCACAGAATGTATTTGGAGACTTGTATTTACTCTTAACAACCGTTTGGGGTTTTAGTCTTCTCTTGCATTGTATATCAGAGCATTTCAATATAAAAATATATTTTTTAAGTTTATTTATTTTGAGAGAGAGAGAGGTCCTCCTTAATATAAAAATAATTTAAAATACTCAGCAGGTAGTTTAACTGGTGCTCCAGGAAGATGTAGCATGTTCACTCCGTGACCTTTTACCACCTCCACCCCCTTGCACTGCTATAGACATCTGGGGCCTGGGGAAGAGGCTTTACAAATAGGAAGGTGAGGCAGTTAAGGAGTTAAAGACTAAACCACAATGTCATTTGAAGGAATTTGGATTTCATCTTGGAGTATTTAATTGATTGTAGAACAAACATTTACCGAATGTCTAATTTGTGGTAGGTGTTGACAGTACAAATATGGCTCCTGCTTTGGGCGGGCCCCTACCTTGAGCGAGTGAGTCAGACCATGATAGGTGGATTAATCCAGCTACAACATGGAACATGGGTGGTAAGAGTGGGTCAGGGCCAGAGAAGAGCTTCAGTGAGAGAACTTTCAGTGGGAGGCCCAGGAAGCAAGTTAGTGGCATGGTCTGTATTCAGGATAATCGTTAGAATGATTGCTGTCCAATATGGCAGCCAGTCACCACACACGGCTGTTGAACACTTGAAACATGGCTAGTGGGAACTGAGATGTGTTGTAAAGTGTAAAACACACACCAGGTGTCAAAGACTTAGTGGGGCCAAAAAAAAAAAAAAAAAAGAAAAGAAAAAGTAAAATATTAATACTTTTGCAAAAGTGATTGCATGTTGAAAGAATACTTTGGACATATTAGATTATATAAAGTATACAGTTAAAGTTAACTTCACCTTTTTATTTTCACCTTAAAAAAATTTTTTTTTAACGTTCATTTTTGAGAGACAGAACGTGAGAGGGGGAGACACAGAATTGGAAGCAGACTCCAGGCTCTGAGCTGTCAGCACAGAGCCCCACACAGGGCTTGAACCCACCAACCGTGAAATCATGACCTGAGCCGAAGTTGGATGCTTAACCGACTGAGCCACCCAGGCGCCCCATCAAATATCTCATTTTAAACGTAAAGGACACCGAGAGACACAAACAGCTTAGATGCACTGTCCAAAGTCTCGTGGCTGCTCCTCATTACTTCGGGTGTAATTCGTGCAAGCATCGCCCAGTGCCCGTTGCGTGTCAGGCAGAGTGTAGGACAGTTACCCAGACTTCTTGTCCAGGGCTCTCCTTTTATATTCTTTTAGTTATGTAACTAGAGGCATCGGCCTGCCTGTCATCTGTATGAGGAGCTCGAAGAGTGAGCGAATCACTTGATAGCAACCTGTGTCTTCTCCCTGAACATGCGAGCATTTGATCAGTTGCAAAATATGAAGAAAATAGTTTGTCCTCCAAAGATGAAGCTCTTGTGAATTTTAGGTTTGCAGCTTTCTTTTTTCATGTTTATTTTTGAGAGAGAAAGAGAGAGAGAGGTAGGGAACAGAGAGAGGGGAGACAGAGGATCTGAAGCAGGCTCTGGGCTAACAGCAGAGAGCCCAAAGCGGGGCTGAAACTCACGAACCGTGAGATCATGACCTGAGCCATTCAGACGCTTAACTGACTGCACCACCCAGGTGCCCCTTTTCACCTTTAAAAAAAAAATGTGGCTGTAAGACAACTTAAAATCATATGTGTGGCTTGCGTTACATTTTTCAGACAGTGCTGCCCGGAGCTATGTGATAGTCTGGAGACCAGGAAGAATGGGTGGGTCCTCGGGGAGGCAGATGTAGCAGTGATAGGACACAGATGAGGCTCCTTTAAACCATAGGGGCCTCGAGCAGGATTCACCGTTGGGTCATTTGCATGCATCCCATGTCACTTGCTCCTTTTCCCGTAACCTGTTTCAGATGGTCCGCGTTGCCCCAACTTCTCGCTGCTCAGATGTATTTATGCTGTCGCCCGATGACTAGTCAGTCGCTCACCGTGGGTATAAGGCGTATTCAAATGCAGCATCGGCTGGGACCGGTGTGGAACCAAGGCGCGCACCTTCTGTGTCCTGTATAGAGTCTGGCCGGTGCCTGGTCACTGAGGATTGGGGAATTAAGTCTTTCAGAGATGACTCAAGAGGTTTTACCCTTGAGATGTGAATAGAGATGTGAATAGAGATGTGGTTGTCTTAATAGAGGTTGCAGGTGATGGTGATGAGTCCTTGACTTCACAGCTGTAGCGTAGCTGGAGTTGTGTGGCTGGGCCTTGGGGGAGGGGTCGGGGCTGATACCACGTGTTTGGGAGCCCTGTCCATAGAATGGCGTGTGCGAGTCCCTCCGTTATTAGAGGATTAGAGCCTCAAGAACTGGACCCGCCCTGGGCACCTGGGTGGCTCAGTTGGTTAACCACCTGACTCTTGATTTCAGCTCAGGTCATGATCTCAACAGTGGTGAGATGGAGCCCTGTTTCAGGCTCTGCACAGACAGCACAGAGCCTGCTTGGGATTCTCTCTCTCCCTTTGCCCCTCCCCTGCTTGTGCGCGCGCGCTCTCTCTCTTTCTCTCTCTCTCAAAAATAAATATTTTTTAAAAGCTTAGGAAATGGGGTGCCTGGGTGGATCAGTAGGTTAAGCGTTTGACTTCGGCTCATGTCATAATCTCGCAGTTTGTGGGTTTCGAGCCCCACGTCGGGCTCTGTGCTGACGGCTCGGAGCCTGGACCCTGTTTCAGATTCTGTGTCTCCCTCTCTCTCTCTGCTCCTCCCCTGCTTGTGCTCTGTTTCTCTCTTAAAAATAAATAAATTACAACAAAACAAAACAAAAATACATTGTTTAAAAAAAAAAAAAACAACTGGACCCTCCCTGATTTCGGTTGCATGCTTAGATGTCGGCACTGTGATCGTAAAATCTGAGGCTCTAAGCAAAATTTTGGAAAGCCTGTTTCATGGTTCTGCTTCTTCAGGGTTTTCCACCTTTTCTGCCCTTCTTTTTTTTTTTTCCCCCTACCTTCAAAAGAGGGTAAAATGTGAGAAGCAAGTTTGTGGGAAAGGAGGTCAACAAAAGTTCTGAGCCGCAGATGTGATGTGTCTCCACTGGCATTGGTCCAGGAAGCTCTGGTTTATTCCTTACTCCCTGTGTGTGGACACCCCATGTGTGTAAGTTATAAAGGGACAACCTGGACCTCTGAGAGGTCTCTCCCTGTGTACATACCCATATACACACACATATGCGTCTCCATATGTATATGCACCTACCTACCTACCTACATACATATGTCTGTGTCCAAATGCACTTGAAGTTACCAGATAAAATTCCTCGTGACAGTTTAGAACTTTCTTGATGAATTTATGCTAAGATGTGTTACATATGCCACACTTAGGTTGCATGTATGCCCCACACGTCTCTCGCCATACTGTTGCACCCCCAGTGACCCATGCAGATCGAAGGATGGTTTTGTTGATTATCTGGAAACTTGCACTTCCTATTGGCTTCCCTTGCTTACAGCGGTAGGAGACCGCCACCCAAGGGCTAAAGGCACAAAACCGTCACTCCTAAAAAATCGGCCTTTCCTTCTCCCAGTTTAGCTGTTCCTTTCCTGGCTGCCATCACTGGACTCTTGTTTTCTTTTAAATACTCCCTGGAAGGCAGGACTTATCAGGGCCTTCACGAAGGGAAAAACCAACAGCTGCAAAAGTCACTGTGAATGCTTGACGGGGAGGAAGAAGTGGAGACAAAAACTGACTGGAGGTGAAGCTTTCCGGCCCCATCACACACTGTCTCTGAGGTCACCAGCTGGAATGCTGGCTTGCTAAGATCAGGTTCTCAGAAGCTTTAATTGTTTAACATGGTGGCTAACGTTGTCGAGCACTTAGTAGGGGGCAGGTCCTGTTGTGAGCAGGGTTAGCTCATTTTCTCCTCCTGTGACCACGTGAGGTCTGTACTGTTATTGTCTCCATTTTAATGGAGGCACAGGGAGATTAAATCACGCGGCTCCTCATTTTGAGCCAGCACTCAGAGCCTGCGTGCTCACAGCTTTCCCAGGCCGCTTTAAAACAAAAGGTATGATGGGGCGCCTGGGTGGCGCAGTCGGTTGAGTGTCCCACTTCAGCCAGGTCACGATCTCGCGGTCCGTGAGTTCGAGCCCCGCGTCAGGCTCTGGGCTGATGGCTCAGAGCCTGGAGCCTGTTTCCGATTCTGTGTCTCTCTCGCTCTCTGCCCCTCCCCCGTTCATGCTCTGTCTCTGTCTGTCCCAAAAATAAATAAACGTTGAAAAAAAAAATTTAAAACAAAAGTTATGTTGTAGGGGCCATCTGTGAGCTAAGATGCCACATCTTTCTAGTGGTCTGGAAGTGGAGTATTAAAAATGTTATTGTCGGGGTGTCTTTGTATGTTAATTTGTGGGTGCCATTTTTACGCATGGCCCCATTATCTTGTGGAATTAAAACCCTCGTGTTATGTTTCTTCAAGTATGAAGAAAATTACATAGGTATCATCTGTATGATATATATAATATATATAGATATATTTATCTATCTGTAGTAAGACCTTAGATTGCAAGTAACTTGTTCTGCGAGCGTTCCACAAGACGAGCAAACATTTCTAATAAATTTTAACTTGATAAATGAGTGACGTCTTGCAGTACGAGTAGTACGTGATGCCCGGTGTCCCATGATCCCAACGGAGCCGATGGTTCTTGAAATCCGCTCTGATGGACGAGTGCTTCGGTTTACAAGCATGTTTCTGGAACGAATTATGCCCGCAGCCGAGGTTTCACCGTATATATCGTATGCATCTAGTACCCAGGAGAGACTTGCCTCTTCCAGCTGCCCCCTCCTGCAATCTGTAGTGATACCAAGTTCTTAGTACTAGAGGGTTAACCACCAAGAGCTCCGATAAGCAGATGTGTGTGGGCCTGTTTCTTCTCTATGGAAAGAGTGTCAGATTGGACCCTGCTATTGTTACGGTTCATTATTTGAGGACTAAAATAAGAAGGGAAATAAAGGGCAAGTTTATAATTGACTCGGTTCACATGTGAAAGGCATGAGAGTCCAGCCACACCTGCATTGTCCGGTGACCTTGATTCTTGTGTCTCCTTGTCGTCCTTATAAAATACTAGAGAAACCGCAGGAAGCATGAGTTAAAATCTAGCTGTTCTATGAAGTGAAGACTGGATGTTTCCACAAGTTACCGCATGACTGACCTTCTGTAGCCACTTGTGCTTTTTCTTTTTCCTGTGAGTGTTTACAATGTTCTGTGGGGATCAGAACGTGAATTTGGGAGGCAGCATGTCTGTGTCTTGCTGGGAAAAAAGCAAGGGGGTTGGCACACTGTTTATAAACATTCACAGCTCTTCCTTTTTTCGTAAACAACAAACAAAATATTTTTGAACCACACTCCATGATTTCCCTGCCAAAAACGTTTGGAGGCAGCAATGCTTTATTTACTCACTGCCCCTGCTGTAGTACGGCTCACCACTCTCCAGGACAGCTGCCTGAAAGATTACTGGTGGCCAAACGCTTTCTCTCAGCATTAGTCACCTTGAACTTCCCTGGTGGAGATGGGACCGTCTGTTTAGGCCTCAAAACCCAGTGTATGTCTTATACACAGGACATCTCAGTGTGGACTGGCCACGTTTCATGTGCCCACTAGCCACACGAGATGGGTCGTATGGGATAGTGCAGCTCTACGCAGAGATTATCTCACTCTCCAGCCTGGTTTCCTTTGCTTCCCATGCTCCTCCCACTGCCCAGACGTGAATGCCTCAGGAGTCTGGTCTTCCCTCATCCGCACACACTTTCTCCCCTTTGACCATCTCATCTGCTGACGGCCCCCGGCACACAGCATCGAGGATGCTACCTCAGTGGGCCACAGTGCTCCGTTGTTACCTCCAGTTCGGCTTGTCCAAAGTCAAAAGCTGGCTTCTCTCCTTTCGTCTGTTTTCCTGGCCTCTAATGTTGCCTCTGATTTTATAAAGCAGTAAGAGAACAATCAGGCCACGTAAGCAGACTCAATACTCAGAACCCGAGGGCTGAGGGCATCGTGGAAATTGAATGGCACTTACAAGAAAGCCCAACATAATGATGTGCATAATTCTTACGGGCAGCAAGGTGACGAGGTATATATAGCTATTCGCGAACGTTAAGGTGGTGATTGCTTTTATTCATGGGCAGAGCAAGCATGTTGGGAGCAAATGGGCAAGCGGGGGAGGGAGTGGCTCACGACCCTCTTTTTGGAACCTCCTTGCTGCCGGTGGAGTGGGGAGGGGAGTCGTGGTTGATGCCCTGCTTCCGTCAGTCCACATCCTGGGAGCTGGTCTCGCCATTTTTGGTCACTCTTTCCAGTTTTAGTGCTTAGGGACTAGTGTTTTGCTTTTCATCAGGCACTTCCGGGATGAAAGAAAATTAAATTAAGAGCCGATCTGGGGTTCATGATAAGGTGAAATTAAGTGCTGGCTTCACCTGCTGCACCCACGCAGGAGGCCGGGGCTGACTTGCTCACGGACCCTGACCTCTGAGAGCCCGGAATAACCTTGTCGTCGGAGCTGTAGCCCCCAAATGCTGAATAGTGACAGGAGAGCTCGGGGTTGATGTGGCCTTTTTATTACTCTGTATTTTAAAAGTAGGTATTTCCCTGAGTTATCTTTCAGTCAAAACTATTCAAGGGTGCTATCGTCATTTTGAGCATGATTTGTAAAATTTGAAGTGAAATTTTAGTTTCTCTACAAGCTCTTCTAGTAGAGAACATCTAAATCATACCATTTTTTTAAAAAGTTTATTTTTGAGAAAGTGTGCATGCACATGGGGAAGGGGGGGGAGAGAGAGAGAGAGAGAGAGAGAGAGACTGAGAATCCCAAGCAGGCTCCACACTTCCAGTGCAGAGCCCGATGCGGGGCTTGAACCCATGAACCGCAAGATCATGACCTGAGCCAAAACCAAGAGTTAGATGCCCAACCGTGTAAGCCACCCAGGTGCCCCTATAGCAGTGTAATAGTGAGCTCTAGGGATATTTGAATACTGTTTACAGTGGCATTTCCACCTCCTCCTCATGTAACTATTTTATAAAACATTCGGCCATCTCAGCTGCGGGAAGGAAACTCTCACATGGTGGAAAAGACAAGGGCTTTGCGACCAGAAATATCTGGGTTCAATTCCTGCTTCCACTGTTGGAAAAGTGACTTTCATCTCTCTGAGTCCCTTTCCTTTTGCATCAAGTAAAATCTTCCTCAGAAGATAAAATTTTTTTTTTTAATTTTTTTTTCAACGTTTATTTATTTTTGGGACAGAGAGAGACAGAGCATGAACGGGGGAGGGGCAGAGAGAGAGGGAGACACAGAATCGGAAACAGGCTCCAGGCTCTGAGCCATCAGCCCAGAGCCTGACGCGGGGCTCGAACTCACGGACTGCGAGATCGTGACCTGGCTGAAGTCAGACTTTGCCCAGGCGCCCAGAAGATAAAATTCTTAACTTGCTCAATAAACGTTAATATCCTCTCTGCTCTTCCTGGGGGCTGGAGGGGGCAGAAGGAAGCCACAGGGTGTACAATAGCTGTACTTTGGAAATGGTATAATTGTGTGTGTGTGTGTGTGTGTGTGTGTGTGTGTGTGTGTGTGTGTGTGTGTGTTTAAGCAGATTGCTTTTCTGACATCACGAGCCAGGAGTGTTTGGAGTGAAATGCTCTGTTACTTGATTCCAGGTGGAGGCAGTATGAGGCTGATGGGCTCCTGGGGACTTGAGGGGAGAGAACATCAGGGGGCAGGCTGCTGTGTAGACAGGGGCAGGAAGAACGTAAGGCCCCTCAGACACTTGAAGGCATGCTCTGTTTCTTTCCGTGGTAGTCTGCCAGGGTGGCCATAACAAAGGACCACAGGCTGAGGGGCCTAAACAAGTGTCCCATGATTCTGGAGACTGGAAGGCCAAGATCAAGGTGTTGGGCCGTCTGGCTTCCCCAGCAGTATCTCTGCTCTGCTTGTAGAGGGCTGACTTCTCACGGCCTCTTCACACGGTCTTTCCTCCGTGTGTGTGTCTGCGGCCTAATTTTCTCTTCTTATAAGGACACCAGTCAGATTGGATTAGGGCCACCCTAATGGCCTCATTTTACCTTAATTACCTCATCATAGATTTTGTGTCCAAATACGGTCACAATGCTGGTAGTTAGGGCTTCAATGTATACATTTTTGTGGAGGACACAGTTTAGTCCATAACACTTCCCATCTTAGCGACCAAGTCTTTTTTTTTTTTTTTTTTTAACTCTTCTGTGTTCTGGATTCATCCTTTCCTCCTTCCCCTCTGTCACCTTTACCTTACTAAGGCTCCCTCGGTGGGAAAGGTGGGGAGCCGACCTCAGTTTCAGCCGGGGCTTGCTCATTGGCCATCCTACAGTGTCCTCGGTATTGAGGATGGCAGGCGGCAGGGGGTGGCCAGGAGCTCTGGTCGGGACACGTCGCTTGGCTCTGTGAGGCTGGGAATGCTGGGGCCTCGGGAGGACAGGTCACGGGCATTGCTGTGGTTTGAGTGTGTCAAGATACAGGGCCTCCGTTCTCTCGCCGCAGTGGACCCTCGTTGGCTGAAAGCCGTAGACATGATGCTTTTCACTTGGATAGAGCTGATGACAGTGGACGAGTTGACACTCAGCCTGGAGGACCATGGATCGCCTGTATTGTGTGTGGACGTGTACCTGCACCTCTCAGATGGCAGTGCTAGGCGTGCTGTGGCGTGAGTTCTTCTCTTTCCAGAGGGCGCAGTGCATCTGCACGGCCACTGGCCATGAGAAAACTTCTCAACTTGCCCCGGCCCAACCCGGGGGGGGGGGGGACTTCCACGTTAAAGCTTTAATTTCCCTGCAGGAGGGACTGTTGTAGGAACAACTTATGAATTGCCAGCCGGTTGCTGTTGCTTTCCAGTAGCACCTGAACTAGCACCTGGGCCGAGAGAAGAATGTACTCACTTAGCTTCATTCACTGGGCTTGGCTTTTACGGGGTGTATTTGTAGGAGAGCGTACCCTTTTGCTTACTGTTTTGCTTCAGGCGCAGTCCTAGGCTTAAGATACACTGCTTTTGGGGCGCCTGGGTGGCGCAGTCGGTTAAGCGTCCGACTTCGGCTCAGGTCATGATCTCGCGATATCTCGCGTGATCTCGCGTGAGTTCCAGCCCCGCGTCAGGCTCTGGGCTGATGGCTCAGAGCCTGGAGCCTGTTTCCGATTCTGTGTCTCCCTCTCTCTCTGCCCCTCCCCCGTTCATGCTCTGTCTCTCTCTGTCCCAAAAATAAATAAAAAACGTTGAAAAAAAAATTTAAAAAAGATACACTGCTTTTTTGGCTTCTGTCCTTCCTACTCTTCCCCTCCTCTCCCTCCTTCCTCACCTTTTTTTTTTTTTTTTTTTAAACGTTGCTAACATGATTACCTACCTGTGATGAATCATCCGGTTTTATAGTCTAGCAAAGTCAGGATAAAAAATGTAAATGTTTTTGTCTAAACAGAGATGCAAAGTGTGAGGACTGCAGTGAGTAATGACTCATGCTTCAAGTACCGTGTGTGGATGTAGATTTATTCCTAATACCAGATGCACCAGGACACGTTTTTTTCCCCCTTCGGCCCACAGAGATGTCAAGAAGCAGAAAATGGGGTTCACACATTTTTTGCGTACAGGGGTGAAACCGGCCGGATCTCACCACATTCTCCGATTTGAGATGTTGACAGAATTGATGTCCCTCTCTGGGTCCGGCTGGCCATCTTCGGTTTCTCTTCTCATATTCCTCCTACCACCGTGGGGCTTGGACGTGTTTCTGAAATGAGCCTTAATAAAAATTTGAGATCTCCATTCAGCTCTCTGTGGTTTTCATCTCAGAGATTCTTCTCGGGGCGCCTGGGTGGCTCCGTAGGTTGAGTGACCGACTTCGGCTCAGGTCATGATCTCACGGTTCATGAGTTCCAGCCCCACGTCGGCTCTGTGCTGACAGCTTGGAGCCTGAAGCCTGCTTCGGATTCTGCCTGCCCCTCTCTCTCTCTCTGCCCCTCCCCTACTCACACACTCTCTCTCTCAAAAATAAACATTAAAGAACAATTACAAAAAAGGAAATTCTTCGCATTATTTAGAATAGAGAAAACACGCTGGACCACTTTAAAGAGACAGTATTCCCTGCCCTTATTCCTCTGTGAATGCTGCTTTAAGTCACTGGTATGTGCCATCCATTTGGCATCTGCTGACACCAGGGGAGAACTGTGTCCAGTGACACCTTCACATCTAGAAGTGCAATGATGGCCACATTTGCTATTTCTGTCTTTCAGAGAATGCTGGAAATTGATGTAACTAGATGTGATGCTCCCTGAATTTACTCCTCCCAATCCCAGATCGCTTGGGACTAGTTACCTACAGAGATGTGCCTGGGATACATACCTGGCATACGTACATTCATGGGTTGGCGGCCTTTGGGGTTTGGTCAAGATGTGGACGGTTAGCGAGGTCCTCCTGGCCACCACCGCACTCTTTGTGACCACGACTCATAATAAGTCTCGATGGCTGGTCAGGAGAGATGGGAAGCAAGCTCTCTCCTTTCCTTCTCGTACTTTCCTTGCAAGAGTGGATCCTGTTGAACACACGTGCAAACATATATGACGCATCTGCTAGGTGCTGGGCAATAGGACATAAATGCTTTTCGTGACCTGTCATCGCAAACACCTGTGCCGTATGAGACCAAACAGAAACAAGAACAAAACCAGGGGTGTAGATGTTGTCCCTGACTTTTCTCAGCTAGTATCATTCCGTGATTTTGGGACCTGTTACTTCGTCAAAGAATAAAACTGGGAACTCACAAATGAGTCTGCGTTGGTTTTATGTTGCAGAAAATACTGAAGGGGTGAAGTCACTTTTCTACCCATCAGGTTAATTCTTTCTAGCTTTGTTCCTGTGGTAGGTGGTATTTTCCCCGTAGTACTTGATGTGTTTAGATGAAACTGTCGTGTGAAGGACACGTTACGTGCGAAAGAGGTGGCAGGTGAGTCTTCTGAGACACAGCATTGTATTGGATTTCAGTTAAGTGTTTGCATTATTTATGAAGCCAAAATAACCCTTTCTTGACTGAGTTTTTACTCTAATGGGAAAAACGCTTTAGCTCGTTAATAGCGGCCAAACCCGTATGGTTGCACGAAACTGAATCCCTCATTCTCGGGTTAAACTCGTAGAGAGTCACCGTCTACTTTCTCGACCTTTTCACTGCTGAGTGCTCCCTTTGAAGTATTTCAGACCTCAGGAGGCATCTGCTCAGTCCATCCTTTTCTTCTGCCTCCATATTAGCCTGTTCCTGATATGGAGTGGCTTTATTCCATCACTGATCTCAGACTGGTGTTTCTTAGGTGTAAATGAAGAAAGCTAACATTTTGGCAGGCATGTCTCAGAATAAGCAGAATCCTTTCTTCCTACCCATCAGATTTTTATGTGCATTTCCAGAGAAGAAAGTGGTTGTTAGAATAACCATCTCTTTTCTCTTGAATGCTTTTATTGTTGGAAATCATTTTTTGTTCAGCGCAGTTTACATTTGTCACTAAAAGGTAGCGAATCACTAAGAAGGAACCTAAAGCCACGTGATTTTTAAGAGCTGAGCTCCTGAGCATGAATTAAAACTACAATGTATCATGTCAGGTTTATCTATGACCTCACATTTTATCACCAAAATCTCTCAAAGGACACAACAAAATCCACACTAGCTTTGGCAACTGAATATTACATATTAGTTTCAGAAATAGGGGAAGATAAATAGGCTACAGTCTAGAAAAATAATTCAAATGCCTTTACTATTCCCAGTGTATCCCATGTGATAGTGAAATGCATAATACAAACATAAAACTTAAGTTGGTAAGACTATATAATGAATTAAAAGCATTTTTTTTAACTTTTACTTATTTTTGAGAGAGAGAGACAGAGCATGAATGAAGGAGGAGCAGAGAGAGGGGGAGACACAGAATCCGAAGCAGGCTCCAGGCTCTGAGCTGTCAGCACAGAGCCCGATGCAGGGCTTGAACCCACGAGCTGTGAGATCATGACCTGAGCTGAAGTTGGATGCTTAACCAACTGATCCACTAAGGTGCCCCTATAATGAATTTTTAATTAATCCCTGGCACTTCAGAAGATGACTCTTTTTTAAAAAAAATAACTTATTGAGAGGAAGAAAAGAAAGAGAATGCTGTCCATGCTGTCAGCACAGAGCCCAACTCGGGGCTCAATCTCACGAACTGTGACATCATGACCTGAGCCGAAATCAAGAGTCAGGTGCTTAACCCACTGAGCCACCCAGGTGCCCCCAGAAGATTGCTCTTAATCAGGTGGTTTGCAGAGATAAGTTTATAAGGTTGGTGTGCTAAATAGGAAAATCGCACGCCCTGCCAATATCCTGCCCTAATCTGTGGAACCTGTGAATGTTCCAGTACAGGCCACAGGGATGTAGCAGGTGTGATTCAATTAGGGATCTCACGATGGGAAGATTATCCTGGATTATTTGGGTGGGTCCAACATTATTACAGGGTTCTGAGAAGGGGGAGGCAGGAAGCGGGGGAGATGCTACGCCACTGGCTTTGAAGCTGGAGGAAGGACGCCACCCAACAGATGGGTGCTCAGAATTTTAAGAAAGAATACAGCCTGGCCAACCCAGTTTAGACTTCCAACCTCCAGAACCTCGTGATAAATTTTAAACTTTAAAGACAACAAAGGGCACAGGGTGTGGCAAGGGTATCTGAAATAAAATTTATAAATCTAATCAGTTTGCCTTTGCAAAGGGAAGCCTTGGCTTCAGCTACGAGACTTGGATTACGTAAGCCAGAGTTGGGCACTGCATATTTCTAGAATTTGGTCTTCAAATGGAATCCTATAAATACTCCCAAGTATGTACCGCATACTTCCTCCGCGGCTGCCTCCGTGGGACCGTGCAGCGCTCTTCCAACAAAGCTGATCCAGACGTTACAGGACGGCCACCTTCTGCGTGTCGGAAAAGCGTAACATTTTACTGGGCCCTTGTCTGAAATCACTCTGTAGCCAAAAAGTGCCACACAAAATAAAAAAGGGTTATTTTTCATAACTTTAGCTGACCGCAGGTACCACTGACATCTCCTTCTCACTAAAGGGAAACAAATGCCCCCGAGGCACGCCGTAGTGCCTCCCCCTTAGCCTGGTATCTGGAGATCAAGGACTAACAGTGTTCCATCTGCAAGGGGGATTTGCTTTGCTTCTGCGAGGCTTTGGGAAGCATTAACCAGCCACCGCCAAACAGTGCTCGTGGCTGCGGAGAGGTTCCAGGCAAAGGAGATCAACCAGAGAATGAGTTGGCATACAATAGGCTTGTTATGAACTACTCATTGCGTGGCTCAACTTGGCTCAGGCAAGAGGAATCAGCAAGTGATAAGGCTATCAGCTGGTGATACGGGAAGGTAGACTTATGGTTGACCTTGAACTCTGGACATTGCACACAGGAGGGACAGCATGAGCCCCGAGAAAACTGAGTTTCCCTTGAATTGTTCTACTGGTTTCCCTTTTTTCATGCAGAAGTCTGCACCTTCAAATAAATTATTGTGACAAGTTGGACTTCTACACGGTCACAGGAAGATGGTAAAGGTCACGGCCCCCTGCGATCCTGAAAATTGTTTTGTGTTTCCATTGACCTTCACAGTGTTGGATTTATGGGAAGGGGGAATAAAAACTGGATTTGACAGTCTCTTCCTTCAACAGAAGGGACATGCCTTTGAGTTTATGACATTAAACAATGCCCTATTTCAAATACTTTCCACGGGAGAAAGAGTGCCCTTCGCTGTTTGACTACCAGTCTGGGAAATCTCTCCTTGGACTTGTTTTGTTAGGGATTAAGTCACGTGCAACTCTCTTCTCCCTCTTTTGCCATTGTACTCAAGATAATCCTGCTTCCTCCCTATGTGATTTTTTTTTTTTTGTTTTTTTTTTTTTTTTGTAAACCAGAAATTAACACTTCTAGTTCACGGTTCCTATGAGAGTAGTTTCTTTACAGCACCTTGTGGAAGATAACAAGATTTAAAACTTAAAGTCTTGGGACTACATAGTTCTCAGTTCTCATTTCCCTGAGCAGCTTTGCTTCTTGGCAAACGGAATATACATTGGTGTTTTATTATTCTAACCGTGGTAATGGTATTTGGGAGTAGTATTGACTCTTAGGCTGGTTACTGTATCATCGGGAACCTGCTTCAGAAAAGAAAATATGGAGATCCTTAACTATAAAATTAAGTAACTATAAAATTACTTGGACTAGAGATGCACATTCCAGAAGAGTACTGAGTGAGCTCTCTGTCAAGTTTGGAACATGTCTTCTGTGACCTAGACGCTAGAGGGCAACAGCTCGTGCCCCCTTTCAATCTGTGGGGGTGTGTTCCAGAAAGCCTTTCTCCTAACAAGTATCTAATTAGGAGTCCTCCACCCCCAAGGAGCTGGAATGGAGGCCTGTCCCACCATCGGCTGTGGGAGGAGAGCCCCAAGTGAAAGCTGTCCAGTCATACTTGTGATTTTAGTCTATTTTTGTCTAGCCTGTTTGTTCAAAACCTTACTAAAATTGGGATAGACTAATGGCCCTCTCTTAAAATTGGATTGATTTTAGCTTGAATATATGTTTTCTTTTCTTTCTCAACTTCTGGATGGCTCTTATTCCAAATGGTATGATTCAAGTATTCCAGTGCAGTCAAGGATCCAAACTATGTCCCTTAGGTAGAAAAATAAATAGAGAGTGGAATTCTTTAGAGCTGCCAGACTGACCTTTTCCATCAGCGCTAAACCCTGAAAAAGAGTGCAGAGATTTAAAGCCTTGAGTTAAAAGGGGAAGAGATTGAGCTATTTGCGTGAAGGAATCCAGAACTCTCTCTTGTTGGGTTCTTCATTCTTACGTATGAATTCATTTTCCTTCTGCTCAGGCGGCACGCTTATTAGCATTGAACACAAGACCCCTTGGGACCCCAGGAAACCACACCCACAAGATCCCAGGTCCCCAGCAGCAGGGTCCCTCTGCCCCATTTCTGAACCAAGCTCTCAGGCCTTGGCAGTGGCAGGAGCTGTCCCCAGGGCTGGGAGCTGCAGGGTCTTTTGGCTCATCATCTCCGTGACAGCCTGCTTCACGGCATGCTTCTCCTGCAGAACTCGCTGGGGTTTCTCCATTTGGTTGGTGAGGAAGCCTGTCTTCCTCTCGAAAAAGCCCTTGGCTTCCTCGGCTGTCTGCTCCCCATCGATGAGCACGTGTTCTGCATCATGTAGCTTCCTGGGGACACATGTAGAGCTTGTCGGTGGGGCGAGTCGTTCTTACCTCTCTTGCTTGTGTTGGACGCGTTCAGACAGTCCTGGGCTTCCACATGGTTGGTCTGTACCACCTTGAGCTGGGTGGCGGGCACGGGCAAGGTCTCCACTTCCTGGTCCGCTGGGTTCTTGAACATTTCTAGCTGTGGTGGGTTTCTCTTGGTGATGATCACTGACTGTGAATTTTTAATAAGGAAGTGAACCCCAGATGACAGAACTGATTTTCTTTTATGGGGTGACTGTTGAGATCTCTTCTGTTACTTAAATCAGGTTAAATAAGAAAGAATTTTGTTTTGGTAAGTCTGGCCTCTGGGTCTGTGGTATATTCACGATTTCTACTTAAAACCTGTTTCTCTTTCTCAGGGATCCTGGTGACACCACCCTCTACTCTAAGAGATTGAAAAGATGAGACAAAAGGAAAGTATCTTTCATAATACAATCAAAGCAACTTTCATTTTTGTCGGCAGGTAGGATATGGGTTTTAGGTAAAATACAAGTGGATGATGGGCATTAAGGAGGTCACTTGTTAGGATGAGCACTGAGTGTTATATATAAGTGATGAATCACTAAATTCTCCTGAAACCGTTATTACACTATATGTTAACTAACTTGGATTTTTTTTAATGTTTATCTTAGTTTTGAGAGAGACAGAGAGAGAAAGAGAGGGAGAGAGAGAGATTGACAGAGCGTGAGTGACAGAGGGGCAGAGGGAGAGGGAGACGCGGAATCCAAAGCAGGCTCCAGGCTCTGAGCCATCAGCACAGAGCCCGATGTGGGGTTCGAACTCACGAACTGCAAGATCATGACCTGAGCCGAAGTTGGACACTTAACTGATGGAGCCACCCAGGTGCCCCTAACTTGGATTTAATTGAAAAAAAAAAAAAAAAAGAAAAAATATATAATTTGTATATGTATATATGTAAATTGATATATATATATATAAATTTATATATATAAGATTTACATATATATAATTTACATATATAATTTATATGTAAATTATACATATATAAATTATATATATATATATATATATATATATATATATATCTATATATAAATATGACTCGATCTTATTCCTTCTGGGAATTTATTTTTTTTAACCAAGTATGTACTCCATGTACATCTGTTAGCAGTGATGTCAGTGATCATCACTTGGGCTGGAGACCTGGAGAAACGCAGCCTTACATTCGGTGGTATCTTGGCTAGCAGATGCCCCCAGGCCCATTGGCATTGGTGTTGCTCTGGTTTTGTTGATGCACATTTGTATTTTAGAAAAATAGATTGGGTCATGAGTTTCCAAGTGAATTTCCTTTTCCATTTTCTTTCTTAAGATGCACGCATTAAAATTTTTGTACTTCAGATAAAAATCAAGATCAGCTCTGATGGTCTCTTTGGCTCCCTCTTCATTTCCCATAGGAATGGTAAAAATTTAATTATTCATGCATGAAAATGGCATTTGAGACCTTGAAAATGGAGACTATTTGGAAGGGAAAGTCACTTGTGGCGTAAGAGCTCTGAACACAGAAGAGGGGTGAGTGGTGTAACCTTGACCATAGGAGAAGTCCAGGAGACCCGGAACGGACCCTGCTCACTAGTCAGCAGGGCCCGAGATAGCCTCTCCCTCCTGCACATCGCCGCCCTTGAGTCACATACCCTGTGCCGCACGACACGTGATGCAGAAGGGATCCAACGGCCACCAGGGTTCCTTGCCTGCATGGACTCTGAGTCCCGTTACCCATCTGATAAGTGAGAAAATAGTGTGGGTGTTAAGGAACAAAGAACTGAGAATATGCAATACCAATATAAAGACCGTATTTAGGTTAACTCAGCCCAGCTGGTCCACAGACATTGGCGTTCTCTCCACATTCCAGAACCACAGATGGCCGGTCAGCCTCAATGGCTTCCTCTCCAGCCCTGTGCCATCGGTTACGGGATGAATCCAAGGACAGGGGCATAACGTGTAAGGACAAGTGATAAGTTAATACTCCTACTCTGTTTCACATCCCCTGTGGTGGATCCATAGGATCTTTTGTTCTGATAAACATTGTGTTTTGAAACATATTTAGGTATTTATTGGGGGGAGCAGTGAAAGAAAGAAGAGGTGAGTATTTAGTGCCACTCACTATTCTGAGTATTTATTTAATTCTTCCCAAAATACTATAAAGTAAGTGCTCTTATTTTTTCTGTTTTACAAGTATGGAAACTGAGGCAGAGAGGATTTTTTTTTTTTTTTTTTGGTAACTTTCCCCAGGTGAAGCAGCCAATTAGAAGCAGAGCTGGCCTCAGAGCCCAGCCCCTAAGCTCAAGTGCAATCCGCTTCTGCCCCGTCTCAGCCTCAGTTCCTGGGGTTAGGGTAGCTGCACATCCATACTTTCCTCCCCGGGCCTCCCACCCGCCCTCGCTACCAGCTTAGGTGAGAAATGGGGTAGTTCCCATTTCTCTTGGGTCCCCATTGGGATCACGCGTGGAGCTTTTTCAAGGAACGCTTTCTGAAAAAAACCAGGGGCAGGGAGAGGATATGAAATGAGGAAAAGGAAAACGGAAAAGCAGAGAAGGAAATAGATGAGGTTGAGGAGAATGAATTTCTTTCCCTCATCCTGACATTCTGCACTGCGCGTCTCCTGCACACGCCTGGGCTTTCAAGGAGTTTCCCCGATCGATCTAGAATGTGAGTAGGCAGTTGCTGGGTGAACAGAAGCCACAGCAAGAAAGGCGTCGTGTACCTGGAATTCTTGGGGTTTTTGAGTCAGCCACTGATTCTTCTCTTTTTGTGTGTGGGGGCTCTTTGGTGTCCCTCTGAAGTTATCCCGGCCCCTGAGGACAGAAGATAGTTCCTCACGTGGCCCTGCCCCACCTCTTCCCTCCCTGCCGCACTGACCTCTTGGTCACCCCTTCCATCCCATCCATCCAGACCCCATAGTGTCCCCTTCCCCCAGAACCCATTCTCTGTCCTGCCTGGTCTGTCCAAAGGGGACCGTCCCCATGGCTTATGTCTGCCACCGCCCCTCCTAAGCCGACAGAAGGCTCTCCTGGGGGCTGCTAACTCATTGCTGCATGACGGTGCTTCCTTTCAGGGTCCAGAAGCTTCTCTTTTGGTGTCTGGCCGATTGCCTAATGGCCTGTTGTCTGCGGTTCAGCTCTCTCCCTTCCGGCTCACTGGCGTGACTTCTGGGTCCGTGGCTCAGTGAATAAGCAAGTTCAGACGCTTGGCTCCGGCCACTTTGTTCTTGTAGACTCATCCCCTTATTGCCTCCAGGAAAATTAGCTGCCACATTCGACTTAAGACAAACCAGTAGGGCCTCCCAAACAACACTCTGTTTCTTTAGGGTCGATGCAACAATATGTGGTCCCAACATTAGCGAGGGAAGCTGTCTCATTTCTATTTTTTTTCTTCTTTTGGCTCATCAATTACATATTTATTGAGCACTTACTAGGCTCTGTAGAGGTTGAAGACAAACATACGGACACAGCGTGCGAGAGAATTCCTGCTCCTATAATGTTTTCAGTCTTGGTTAAAGCACATATACACAGGGGGCCTGAATGGCTCAGTCGGTTAAGCATCCGACTTTGGCTCAGGTCATGATCTCGTGGTCCATGAGTTCAAGCCCCGTGTCAGGCTGTGTGCTGACAACTCAGGGCCTGGAGCCTGTTTCGGATTCTGTGACTCCCTCTCTCTCTGCCCCTCCCCTGGTCACAGTCTGTGTCTCTATCAAAAATAAACATTAAAAATTAAAGCACATCTACACAGAAGGGGCTAATTAATAGTATAAGGTAAGTGCCAAATGGGCCTCCAGACTGGGTTTATAAATACCACAGACCTTTATTTGTACAGAAGCAAAAGCAATGCCCCATCGTTAATAGACGAGTTACTGTCCTACACACCCAGGAAGCTCTTAAAGAATTATACAAGAGGCACTTTTCATGTGTTTTTCACTACTTCTGTTTTTTGCACTTCGTTAGTAGCCTGGGGCTGTGGTGAGCCCCCAGAGGTAGGATTGAGGCAGGTTGGTGGGGAACGGGACAGCAGGCGGGGAGAATACCCAGAGAGCACACGGAACAGGAGCGGGAATAGATCTGCGTACCCAGAGTCGAGGGTTCGTTTAGGGCCAAAGGTGGTGCTTTCTCGCCTGAGAAACACCCAGAAAGGTCAAAAACAGATTTCTGTCCCCAAGCCCCACCCTGCGTGCACACACGTACACACACACCAACAGTCCTTCCTCCGTCAGTGCGTCTTCCTTCCAGATACAAATACAAGTATGTGCACTGCTCATTTAGGAAAGTAGTTCCCACACCCAGGGCATTGACCTGACCTCCACACAACCAGGCAGGCTCTGGCCTGCGCCTCGGGGCCTGAAGCGAGTGATGTGAGGAGACGGGGGACAGCGTAGAGCCCAGTCGGATGTTGGTGCTGGGGTGCCCTAACTGCTCCCGTGTGGCTCTTGGCTGCGGGCCTCGTTTCGGCCCGCAGCTTGCTTGGGTTCCTTCCGGGCCAGGTGTACCATTCTCCCTGTCAGTCCGTGAGCACCCATCGGCACGCCGGCCCCATTGACCTCTGTGTTGTTTGCAACCAGGAGCTCTGGTCTGGTTGTCCGTCTGTGGTCACCCAGGCCTTTCGTGGCCTGCATCATCCCGGTGAAGATCCTCCACGGGTTCCCCATCTCTTGTGGCTGTAACGGGACCTTTAGTGCCCGGGCCCTAGGTCTGCTCCTCGTCACTTCTCACCTGGACCCGGACGGGGCTCCCTATCTCCAGCCCATCTCCCTCCCTTGTTGCTTGCAGTAGGACCTGGAGGGGCCACAGTGACCTCTCATCCCTGGCAGGTGCCTGCCTGAGACTTGGCCCGTGGGGATTTGTGTCCGTCTTGCTTTACATCTGGTGCTTGGAACTCCCGTCACCTGCGGTCTCCAGCTGTGCAAGCCCTGTGGCGGG
>NW_024412747.1:2502220-2730591 GCF_014898765.1 Herpailurus yagouaroundi | reverse complement strand
GCCCCGAGTCTTCCTAGGTGATTGGCGGGATAATTCTGGCTCATAAGTACCTTCGAGGGTCCTCCTTCGTCTCCTCGTTGTTCCTGCCTTGGTTCGAGCATGCCTGGGTTCTCACGGGGGCTCCTGTGACGGCCTTTTCATTCAGGCTCCTCCGGTGAGGTCTCTTCCCTCCGCCACCCCCTCCTGCCTGCCCCTGGGTCCCCCCCCCCCAAAACTGCCCTGTTCACACACCCCACCGCTTTCCCCAACCTAGAAGGCAGCCAGTGCTTTCTCCCTTCGGCCTCCTCTTCCTCGGCTCCTTCCAGGTGATGTTCTCGGGCCGTGAGTTTACCAACCTTGTTGTTTACGTGTGCTGTGCCTTTCACAGCTTCGTGGCTTTGCAGGTGCTGTTGCCTTTCCCTCCTTTCTTTGCCAGGCAAATTCTGCTGGTTTGTCAGCCGTCTTTCTCCTCTCACACTTCAGGATGCCGTGCCCAACTTGGTTGCATGTTTAACCACAGACGGTGCTTCGGTTGTCTGTGAATGCACCTCTTTCTCTGCTGAGACCCCGGCATCTTGGAGGGTGGGGACGGCGTCTCCTCTAGCGTTAGCCCCGAGTTTGTAAGCACAGCGCTGGCGCACGGCAGGCCCTCTATACATGCTTACTGTTGTAGGATGGATTCTCAAGCAGACTAACCTGTGCCCTGATGGTGATGACTGTCAAGATCTCACCACATTCTCTCCTCTGTGGAGGCCCCGTCAGGAGTGTCACAATATGCTGAGAGTTTCGGGCACTCTGGCCAACTGGGGGGGAAATGGTGCAGAAGGGCCTTCTGGAACCTTCCAAGTAAGATGTCAGAGAAAGGTTGCTGCTCCCTCCATGTGGGTCATCCCTTCTCCCGCGAGAAGGTTGCCAGTCTGGCGCACATGGTTGGGGGGAGTGGAGCGGAACCCCGCGCTAGCTCAGAGGCTTGGGGAAGGCTCTGGGGTTTATTAGGCACCTGCTATGCTCTAGACTTTAGATGACTGAGCTGCATCGTTAATAAACACTGTGCCCTCATGGAGCTTAGATTCTGGTGGGGAGACATAATGAAAGATAAACATATTACGTGAATTGCATGGTATGTTAGAAGGTACTGGGGCGCCTGGGTGGCTCAGTCGGTTAAGCATCCGACTTTGGCTCAGGTCACGATCTCGCGGTTCGTGAGTTCGAGCCCCGCGTCGGGCTCTGTGCTGACAGCTGAGAGCCCGGAGCTTGCTTTGGATTCTGTGTCTCCCTCTCCCTCTGCCCCTCCCCCGCTCGTGCTCTGTCTCTATCAAAAAAAATAAATAAAATGTTTAAAAAAATTAAAAAAAAACCGTACTGTGGGGAAAAAAAAGAGAAGTAGACCAGGATAAGGGGGCTGAAGGAGGGAACGAGTAGGATTTTAAATAGGCGACAGTCGGGATGGGGCTGCTTTAGATGGTGCCTCTTGGGCAGACTTGGGGGAGGTGAGGCTATTTGTCCCGGGTCGTCCCGGCGGAAGGGGCAGCCACGCACAGAGACCCAGGTGGGGGTGTGCCCGGGGAGTCTGAGGAGGAGCAGGAGAGCAGGGCAGAGGACCCGGCTTCTGGCTGGCAGCGATCAGGGAATCCCTGCGGGGCTCTGAGCAGAGGGATGACTCCTCTGGCTGCTGTGTTGAGAACAGAGCAGGGGAGGTGAGGCGGTGAGGAACACCAGCTGCCCCAGAGCCGCTCCCGCTGTTCCCCAGGGTCCTGCCGGGCTTGTCCCTGGTGGCCGCAGGTGGAAATGATGCCGAGGGGCAGGACTCGGTGCCCTGGGAATCTGGAGGCGGCGCAGGACTTCCTGATGGTTCCCATGGGGGCTGTGAGGGGAGACGAGGGCTCAGGGTCTCTGAGGTTCTGGTGGGCGGCTGGAGCGGGTGTGGCCAGGAGGTTGGTTCTGGATACGTGGACGTTTTCCACCCCTGCCGGGGAGTCACGTGGAGCAGCTGGGAGGTGGTTAGTTCGGGGGTGCAGGAGAGAGGTCTGCAGATACAGACTTGCCCTTGGGGACAAGGATTTCTCAGCATGGGGTATGTAAGGCGTCCCTTCCCCAAATGTGTGGAGGTGAAATCGGAATAAGGCGTCTGAGAATATGTGGGAAAAATGGGGTTGGAGGACTCACGTCAGGAGTGAACCAGAGGAGTCTTATGAACACTCTTATGTTTCTTTATATTATTAAAGTTGTTTTTAATTTTTATATTTTTTATTAAGAAAACAAGTGTTTTTAAACGTTTGTTCGGTTTTGAGAGACAGAGCACGAGCGGGGAAGAGGCAGAGAGGGAGGGAGACACAGAATCGGAAGCAGGTTCCAGGCTCCGAGCTGTCAGCACAGAGCCCGACGCGGGGCTTGAACTCATGAACCATGAGATCATGACCTGAGCCGAAGTTGGACGCTCAACCGACTGAGCCACCCAGGCGCTCCTATTAAAATATTTTTTAATGTTTGTTTATTTTTGAGACAGAGCGCACATGCGTGAATGGGAGGGGGCACATTATGGAATGATATCAGAATGTCAGTGTCAAGGGACCCGACCACACAGCGCTCTGTCCTTCTTAACTTAGAGGTCATGGGGTGCTGTGCTGTAAATCCCCCGTTACGATTCCTTGCTTATTAGAAAGCATTCCCTGCAATTGTAGTTTATCTGACATGCTTATAAACTCACCTTGCCCTGTTACAGGTGATGCGTGCCTCGTTCTGATTTCTGGCTCAGAGCTCCTGGCTTCCCTCCCTGATGTCCTGTTCCTGAGGCACAATCAGTCTCTGTTATAGTTGTAGAGATGCAGAGGGGAGTGGGGCTTGGGGTGGAAGACACTTCAGTCTGAACTTGACCGTCCTTAGCCTTTTCTTGTGGCTTCCCTGGAGCCATCCCTGGAAAACCTCTCCTCTGCTAGGCTGCTTTACCTCCTGGCAAAAAGGTTGGAGCCCAGAGCTCCCAGTTTCTCTGACTTCCCGCGTGGGAGTGTTTCAGACTGACTTGCTGGATGGTGCTATAAACCTCAGTGCAGCTGGCTTATACATACCCAAATTTTGCATAACCGGGACACCGGACACTAATCATCAGGTTCCGATTAGGATTACTCACCTAAGCAGCACCCCTGGGGAGGACCCGGGAATCTGCATCATAAGACCACACCCAGGGGAGGTATTCCAAGGGCCCAGTGTCCCCTAGTCCTCTTTCCCGCCCAGGTTCTGAGCAAACTGAGAAGAAAAACAATGACTAGGACAAAAGGGAGGTCAAAATGTCATTTCTTCCCTAATAGAGGCTTGGCTGGAGGATGTCGGGTTAAGTCAGCCCACCTAGAGGCTTGCTGATTGAATTCTCGGAATGAGGCTTCTTTGCCTGGAGGCCCCAGCAGACCCTCCCTTGGGGCAGAGGCCTGGAGCCGCACAGAACCTCACAGGCTGCAGAAGTTCACTTCCAGCGAGAGAAGGGGGCCCGGCTGGGCTGAGCTGAGCAGGGTGGGCAATTCTCCCAGATCTGTCAGTCTGAGAAGTTACTTCTTCCAGCAGGAACATAGGTAGAGGAGAGACCGGGAGTCCAGGAGTGTGCTGGGGGTGGGGTGGGGGGAAGTCCCTCCTCTTGGCAGTCAGGAGTGAGAAAAGCCTTCTCCCTCCAAATGCCCCAGGTGATTTGCAGGATCTGGAAAATCTAGGAAGCCTGTCCTAGGATTCCTACAGTATTGTCTCCGGTCTCTGATTTTTCTCTGGAATGCTTCACTTTTATGCTTTCAGGATCTCTGAGCTAACTCCGTTTCTGTGTTTTGGGGCGCTGGCTCCCAAGTGCAGCTACGGTGTGCGCCCCATGGTGGTTAGATGGGGACCTGCCTCACTGGGTCGTCCATCGCCAGTGGCCATGCTGGTGATGCTGTTGTTTCACACAGACCTGAGCAAACGGGTTTAATTTTGAAATCACCAAAAAGTTTTTGGCTTGTGAGTACTTGCCCGTATGTATGGAACAGAATAATCAGGGGAAAACCTAACTCTCTTTCTCTATAAACTATATATATATATACATATATATATGTGTGTGTGTATATATATACGTATATATATACGTGTGTATATATATATATATATACGTATATATACATATATATATATACTTGCATTTTAAAATAATTATGGATTCACAGGGGTTGCAAAAATGTGCAGGGAAGTGCCACATGCCCCTCTATTTTTTAAAAAATTTTAAAAAGGAAAAATATTTTTTTTAAGCTGGCAAAAAATACATGCAGTGAAATTCAAAAGAACATGCAGTAAAATTCAGGCATGGTTTTACTCAGAAACTGGACTCGAAAAGGAAGACATTTTGTTTTGCATTGATTTTTGTCTGCGATGTTAACTGTATGTTTTGGAAAAATCTGCAAGCAGCATCTGATACCTGTGCTTCACACCCCCCGAACGACCAACACGCCTGTGGATTCTCCAGAAGGGCCTTTGTGGCGGGCCCGGTCAGGGGCGGCAGCAGACAGGATCTCCTGCCTGCAGCAGGGGTGAAACTCATTTAAAAACTATGCGCAAGAGGGTTGCCTGGGTGGCTCAGGTGGTTAAGCACCTGACTCTTGATTTTGGCTCAGGTCATGATCTATCTCAAGGTTTGTGGGTTCAAGCCCCCCGTTGGGCTCTGCACTGACAGTGTGGAGCCTGCTTGGGATTCTCTCTCTCTGCTCCTCTCCCATGCTCTCTCTCAAAAAAAGAAACCAACAACAACAACAACAAAACGTGCTAGGGCAGGTGGGGGAATAGGGAAAGCTAGATGATTGCTAGCCTACCACTATTTTTTGGGAAGGTTACCTCCCGGAGGACTTTTGCTTCACATGTCATCTTCGTGGCGTTCAGCGACCTTTATGGGGCATATGACCCAGCTTTGAGCTCCAGAGGAATTGCGCAATATTACAGGCTCCAGAGTTTGGCTCTAAGATACATATGTGGTCAGCTGCACCCCTTTGCTAAGCTGAGAAAGTGTAGGCCCCCTGCTGTGCTTTCCATGGGTAGGAATGTTGGAGACCCCGTATCCTGTATTTGTTTTCCTTCTAGAGATGGAGAGCCCTAGAACTAAGTGTCCTGTGCTTGCTAGTGATTCTCAAACTTAAGCACGCATTGGAATCTTCTGGAGGGCTTGTTAAAGTGTCTGGGGTACATTTCTAGCAAGTTCCCAGGTGATGCTGCTGCTGCTGGTCTGGGGACCCACTTTGAGAAGCGCTGCGGTAGACAAAGCCTGCAAATTCAGTGCACCCCAGGCACACACCTTCTACCTTCTGTCACTCTGGGTCTTTGCTGCCCTTCCTTCCTCCCTTCCGTGTGGTGCTCAGGAACCTCCTGGTATGTGCAGTCTAACTTTCTGTTTTGATTAATTTGACCTGAGATTCAGTGTCAGCACATCTTTACGTTACTGCTGCTGGGCCATCGGCTCTGATGTTCCGTTTGTTATGTGGTCTCTCCCACAACCTCCTGGGGGAACTCTTGTGAGTCTCCCTTCATTGAGACTAGAGTTGGGTGGCTTTATCGAGGTCCAACGAGATCGCAGGTCTCAAATTCACAGCCTCTGTGAACAGTGCTGGCCCCACTGTTCTCCCTGTAGCTATCATTAAAAAGCACCATTCAACCGGGTATATTTGAAGGTCTAATTGGCTTTATTAAATGATTCATGAGTCGAGCAGCATCCCATTTTGCAAGTAAAGGGGAGCTCCGAGGAGTTGTAAGTTGTACAGAATGGAGGGTTTTGTAAGAAGGAGGGTGGGGAAAGAAAGTATTTGCAAAAGAAAAGACTTGTTCCAGGCCAAGTAGCTTTCCCTTAGCAGGAAGGGCAAGGGGTATTATCATGCAGATGACCTCATCGTCTTTTAGGGGATGGACAGGGACCCCGTGGCCAACTCATCGGTGCTTATTGGAAATTTCCAGACTGACCTTAAGATTATGTTTCTGGGGGAGGTTGAAACTGCAGTTAGATTAGGTATTAAGCCCTGGTTTGGGGACTTGGCCTAAGGGACACCATTTTGGGTCTGGGGTTTTCTTCTCAGAGGAGCCCTTGGGAAGTCCTTACCTGGAGCATTTGCATCCTGTGTGAGGAATTGGAGGGTGGAGTGTGTGACTGAATATTTACTGTGAACGTGCATTTGGTGAAATTTCTGACACTGTTATGTCAGGCTGCTACAGGGAACAAATTTGGCTAGGTGGACATTCACGGCACTGTCCTTGTTGAATCAGTTGTAGGACTGTCTATTCCAGCTGTTAATATGTTGCTGTTATTCTATTTATTTCTGAGAGGAAATGATTATAGCTCACTCCTTGGTGGCGACTTCCCACACATAATGCCTTCCACGCATGACAGAGACTTTCAGTGGTCCTGGCCAGTGGCCACTGCTGTGAGGATGTGGCCTGTCAGGCAGTTCTTGAGGGAAAGCGAAAGTCTGAAGTCTTGCGTGTGAAGGGTGCTTCAGGGCAGGACTTGGAAATCCAGTGGAAAACATCAAGTAGAAGACCCTGGCACCTTTGGGATTCCCTTTCACGGTGCTCATTTTTGCCTCTCCATACAGGGTCGCAGAAAACTCATGAATTTGAGGTCCTGTAAACCTGCTTGGTCTGTGCCCTGATTGTGCCCCATGAGAGCTCTTCTGTGGGCTGTTGGCTGAGGTGTGGGGTTAGATGTCTCAGCCTGCAAAACTGGGATGATAAAATGTAACTCGTGCCACGGTAAGGTCCATGGAGACAGGCACCATATTCGTTGGTACCCTGGTGGCATCCCCCTGTCCCACCTAGCGGCCATCAGATGGACGCCTCATCGGTCATTCCGCCACGGGCTCGCAGGCAGGGGCTGGCCCCAGTGGCTGGTCAGGAGGATTAAGTGAAGTATGAGGAAAACAAGGGTCCCTCTCACTAATTATTTCCTCTTCTTCTCCATCTCTACCCTTTTTGGTCCCTTTAAAAATTTTGTTTACCTCCGCTAATATTTTTTGCCATACTTATTATGCCTTAGGCAAGCAGAAGTCCAACCCACCTCTTTTCCCTAAACTGCACCATTTAAAAAAAAATTAGTTGATGGCTCAGTCCTTCCAGGCAAATTTCTAGGATTCAGGGACTTAATGTTTTCTTCCTCTGACAACAAGTGCTCACCTTTCCAGCCCACATGTAACAGTCATCATAGTTATAAAGTCCGGGCCCCCGCGCCGTCCATGTTTGTTTGATTTATTTCCCTACGAGGATGCGAACCTCTTAGGAATGGGGCCCGTGATTGTTTCATGACACGTAGCTGACTTTTAAAGTAACAGTTGAGTTTCTGGCTCATATTTAGTTTATGCTTCTTTGTGTAATTTGCTGTCATTCTTGTGTTTAGCTGGTTTATCCTTAATCCTGTATCTTGGTTGTTTGCTTTTTTATCCCTAAGTGCCCTAAGTCGCGGAGGCTCGGCGTTACATAAATATTTGTTAAATAAGCTTCCTAGAATCTTACCAGGGCTGTGTTCACATATCCCAGCAGTATGCTGCTTCTCACATGTGCTGGGCACTTTCTGCATCACCGACCCAATACTCGGTAGGGTGGAGAACCAGGCTGTACTCTTGGGGTGTTAAGAATCCCTAAGGTTCAGCTTTTATAAGCCTGGCAAGTGAACTTTCCCCCCCTCCCTCTGGTAGTAGGACCTTGCTGGTTCCTCTGTTACAGGACTCCGTCCCATGGTCATTTAAGGATGTGCCTGATGCTTGGAAGTTAGGATCATGTTGTACTAATGCGTCTGCTGGCACCTTGCGTAGTTAGTTGCCCGTCTGGAGGAGGGCACTTCCTCAATGTTTGTGGAGTGCAATTGAAACTTCCGTGGCACGGGGTAGAGAAGCACGCAGCACACTTGGGAGGGAAGGAGATAACCGGAACTTTGCAGGCAGAGGAATAGACAGAGCTAGAAGGTGGAATTCAGTAGGCTAACACCTGTTGGCTGGTAGAGTGCTGAATTTCAATCCCTTTTATTTCGACATCTCAGACTGCATTATTTTTAAAGATCCCACGAGGATAAACACTTGTTAAAAATACAGTATTGAGGGGCGCCTGGGTGGCTCCGTCGGTGGAGCGTCTGACTTCGGCTCATGATCTCACGGTCTGTGAGTTCGAGCCCCGCGTCGGGCTCTGTGCTGACTGCTCAGAGCCTGGAGCCTGCTTCGGATTCCGTGTCTCCCTCTCTCTGCCCCTCCCCCACTTGCACTCTGTCTCAGAAATAAACAAACATTAAAAAATTAAAAAAAAACAAAAATATAGTATTGACATTCTGGTTCACCCTTCTTTGATGAAGTGAGGGAAACGGAAATGGAAAGCTCGGGAGGGCTCTCAGCTCGGCAGAACAGCTAGCCTTGGCAGGACACCTGCTCTGTGTCATTTCTTGTTGCAAACAGGCACAACCATTTGCTTTTTCCTCTCGAGGCCGTTTGCTCAACCAACACGTGGTCAGCCGGGCACCTTTTTGTGAAGGGAGGAGAGACTTTTATCTCACAAGTAGAGTATTTAAAGAAATACAGATGTCCCCGCGAAACCTAATAATCGAGCTGATCTCAATTCCCATCTAAATTGTACAGAAGCGATTCTTTTTGGTAAGACATTTTTCACAGGAGTGTGGAGAGAGGGAGAAAAGTGAAGAGGCCGGGGTCCCCCAAGACAGACCTGGTCTATTCACTTTGACTAGGACGGAGCTAGGTTCTAACAATTCTTTCCTCTTTACTGTGTTTACAGTTTCTTATCAAAAATATTGTCAAATTTGATCTGTAAAATATGATTTCTCTTTAAAATTTTAACCTCTGCAGATGACATTTCCCTGAAAAGTATTTTTTTAAAATTTATTTTTATGTTTATTTTTGAGAGAGAGAGAGAGAGGGAGGGAGGGAGGGAGGGAGGGAGGGAGGGAGGGAGACAGAGTGTGAGCGGGGGAGGGGCAGAGACAGGGAGACACAGAATCCAAAGCAGGCTCCAGGCTCTGAGCTGTCAGCACAGAGCCCGAGTTAGGGCTGGAACCCACGAGCTGCAAGATCATGACCTGAGCCGTAGTCGGACATTTAACAAACTGAGCCACTCAGGCGCCCTTCACTGAAAAGTATTTGAATAACAGAAGATGTTCTACCACGTGAAGGTTTTCGAAATGACATCTGCACCTTTAGCGTGTGATCCTGAATTCTAGAAGTTTCTACCATAGAATGTAAAAGTGTCAAGTGTTTGAGTTTGGACACTGCAGGTCTGTTAGAGCTTGTAAAAAAAAATATTTTTAAAAGCTGCCACTCTTCTTTTTTAATTATTATTTTTTTTAATTTTATTTTTAATTTTTTAAGATTTACATCCAAATTTGTTAGCGTATAATGCAACAATGATTTCAGGAGTAGATTCCTTTGTGCCCCTTACCCATTTAGCCCATTCCCCTCCCACAACCCTTCCAGTAACCCTCTGTTTGTTCTCCATATTTATGAGTCTCTTCTGTTTTGCCCCCCTCCCTGTTTTTATATTATTTTTGTTTCCCTTCCCTTATGTTCTTCTGTTTTGTCTCTTAAAGTCCTCATGTGAGTGAAGTCATATGATTTTTGTCTTTCTCTGACTAACGAATTTCACTTAGCATAATACCCTCCAGTTCCATCCATGTAGTTACGAATGGCAAGATTTCATTCTTTTTTGATCGCCGAGTGATACTCCATTGTATATATACACACCACATCTTTATCCATTCATCCATAGATGGACATTTGGGCTCTTTCCATACTCTGGCTATTGTTGATAGAGCCACTCTTCTACGTTACTAGAAAATCCTTTTAGAAACCCTGCTCTTAAGGGAAAAACACCTGAGGGTAGATAGAACAGGATTCCACTGAGAGATGCCAGTTTAGGGGAGTAATGGGGGTGAGGGCCGGTCTGCCTGGAGGGTAAAAGCCCATGCTCTGGAGCCAGACTTTCTGGAACCCGCACTGTGGCCTTGAGCAAGTCGCTTGGCCTCTCTGTGCTTTGGTAGCCTCTTACTGTAGGAAGTGGGCACTCAGGAATGGTGTTTGCCCTCAAGGGTTGTCTGGAGGATTATTGGAGCTGATGCCGATCCTTGGGGTTTCTCGGTTTATACGTGCTTAATATTCATGGGGACTAGCGATTGATGCACGATATACATAGTATGTCTTATGCAATATTAATAGATTATTGTACATGCCTAACATTCATGGGGCTGATAATTAATACGCCAGTTTTACATGACATGTTTTATGTAATGGTAATAGGGATTTTGTACATGCCTTGCTACGGGGAAAATGAAGACGTTGGGCAAGCACGGTACGAGAATATGCAATATTTGAATTATGAAAGTTGTGGGGTTAGTTTCTGGTATTAGCAAGGAATAGTGTAAAAAGAATTTCAGCTTGGGGTGCTGAGGGTGGGGCTGTTGCTTCTTCCTTGAAGTCTTAGGGAGGGCATCTATTCTCCTTTTTTGGTTTACAAGACCAAGGTATTTTATATACTACAAGGACTCTTCATTTGAAGAGGCGGTTGGGGTCCTCGGAAGGTAGTGACTGAATGTGTATTCAGCTGTGGGCTGTTTGGTGGCCAGGATCATCCAGGAAAGCAGCAAGGGTGAGGTAGTCACCACCAAGTGGTAGTAGGTGGGGAGGGTTCCCAGACTTGGAGATCCAAATTCGAAGGGGTTGGGAAGGAAAGGAGGGCCAGCAGGGAAGGCCAGTGAGGACTCTGGAGCGGCTGGCAGCCCTGTCCTCTTGAGGTCCGTCTGCTTCCCTGGCACGGTCCACTGTGCAGGAAGCTGGGTTCTCTAACACATGCGGAAACCCTCCAGAGCCCCCCAGCTCAGCCCCACCTTAGCGCGAAGGAAGACTCCCCGTGGTGGGTTAAGAAATGAATGGAAAGTGTTGTGGAGGCTTTCTTTAGGAAATGGGATCGATTTTATTTTTTCCTTGTGAGGACGAAAGCGTTCTTTTTGGAAACGAAGTTGATTTTGTAGTACCTACTCCTAAAGACAAAGGTTCATTTTGACACAGAAAACCTGAAGCCCCAAACATCAGAACTGGGCTTTGATGACCATCAGAGGTGTGAAGTCTCTTTTGGCGAGAACCAACTTCCAGGCCTTCACGCTTCCAAAGGTGTGAAATGTTACTCTTCAAAAGCTGTAAAGATAACTTAATAACATCTGAAACTTGCTCCATAGTTTTTTTGTTTTTTTTTTGTTTGTTTTTTGTTTTTATCCTAGTCCATAGATAGGAAGGTGGAATGAATGTGGTATTGATGTTAACCTGTTGCCCTTTTTAGTTTTAGCGTATCAATTAGTTCTGTACTTGGAACAAAACCTGTCTTGTGTTTTCTCGCCTATAGCTGAAAAGTGGAAGAATGTGTGGGCCTAGAAGAAAAGAAGAGAAAACTCTCATTTTGATAGGGTCAAAAGATGATTTCAGTTGATCTTAAAGTCTGCAATTAGGATATCAAAATCTGAATACCTTCTGTTGAAGAATTCGGATTCTTGCCTAGTGACTTTGTAAGCCTTCTGGGTTGACCCTCGCAAGAATCTGCAAAGACAGGTCAGGTGTGATCGTGGTCCTGGTTTCGTAGGGGAAGCTGAGCCCGGCTAAGTGACCCACCTAACAACCCACCCACTTTGCATGGACTTGTCACTCAGGGAGAGAGGAGGCAGGTGGGAGATATGTTCCAGCACTTTCTTCCCTGGGGACCTGTTCCAAGTCAGGCTTTGGAGAGTGGCAGCCGGCCAGAGCACCCTGCCTGTACTCTGGGAGTCTGGTCTGGTGGAGCAGGCAGACATAATGGGAGACCTTCTGATCTTGTGAAGGTGTGAGCAGATGGTCTGTAGTCCTAGACCATCGAGGCACACATCCGTGTGTGTGAGTCCGGGAAGGGCCGGGTCACGGGAGTCTGCATCTTGAAGGGTAAATAAAAGCTTCTCAAAGAAGGAGATGCTTAAGAAGGAAGAGAGAGTAGCACATATAAAAGTGGGCAGAGAAAATGTAGAACATGAGGTATTGATTGGGCAGGATGGAGGAGTTAGGTCGGGTTCATATCACAGGAGACCCTCTCTGTTGCACTGAGGGATTTTGACCGACTTCTCCAGGCAGGGGAGGTCAGTGGAGGTTTGTAAATAGAGGAGAAACATCAGGTTGTGTTATTAGGAAGATAAATATGGTAGCACCGTGGAGGATGGACAGGGTGGGTGGAGGGATTTGTTTTTCTCTTTGATTCTCTACTGAAATCGTGTGTGTTTGGATTTCTGCACTGAGGTTAAGGAAGGCTTCATGCTGAGGCTGAGATATTGGACCTCCTCAGGGAGAGCTGGGGTCTGTGACTGATGGGCTATCATTTCAATCAGTTTTCATTTTTCAAAATTTTTATTTAAATTCTGGTTAGTTAACATACAGTGTAATACTGGTTTCAGGAGTAGAATTTAATGATTCATTACTTTCATATAACACCCAGTGCTCATCACAAGTGCCCTCCTTAATGCCCATCACCCATTTAGCCCATTCCCTACCCACTTCCCTCCATCAACCTTCAGTTTGTTCCCTGTTGTTAAGAGTCTCTGATGGTTTGTTTCCTTCTCTCTCTTTTTCTCTTCCCATTTGTTTATCTGTTTTGTTTCTCTTTTTTTTTAAATTTTTTTTTCAACGTTTTTTATTTATTTTTGGGACAGAGAGAGACAGAGCATGAACGGGGGAGGGGCAGAGAGAGAGGGAGACACAGAATCGGAAATAGGCTCCAGGCTCCGAGCCATCAGCCCAGAGCCTGACGCGGGGCTCGAACTCACGGACCGCGAGATCGTGACCTGGCTGAAGTCGGATGCTTAACCGACTGTGCCACCCAGGCGCCCCTCTGTTTTGTTTCTTAAATTCCATATGAGTGATATCATATGGTATTTGCCTTTCTCTGACTTATTTTGCTTAGCATAATACATTCTAGCTCCATCCATGTCATTGCAAATGGCAAGATTTCATTCTTTTTGATCAGCAAGTAATATTCCATTGTGTATATGTGTGTGTGTGTGTGTGTGTCACATCTTTTTTTTCAACATTCTTCTTTATTCTACTAATTTTATTTTTTAAATTTCAATCCAAATTAGCATATAGTGCAACAATGATTTCAGGAGTAGATTCCTTAATGCCCCTTACCCATTTAGCCCATCCCCCCTCCCACAACCCCTCCAGTAACCCTCTGTTCTCCATATTTAAGTCTCTTATGTTTTGTCCCCTTCCCTGTTTTTATATGATTTTTGTTTCCCTTCCCTTATGTTCATCTGTTTTGTATCTTAAAGTCCTCATATGAGTGAAGTCATATGATTTTTGTCTTTCTCTGACTAATTTTGCTTAGCATAATACCCTCTAGTTCCATCCACGTAGTTGCAAATGGCACGGTTTCATTCTTTTTGATTGCCAAGTAATACTCCATTGTATAAATATACCACATCTTCTTTATCCATTCATCCGTCAATGGACATTTGGGCTCTTTCCATACTTCGGCTATTGTCAATAGTGCTGCTATAAACATGGGGGTGCATGTGTCCCTTCGAAACAGCACACCTGTATCCCTTGGATAAATACCTAGTAGTGCAATTGCTGGGTCATAGGGTAGTTCTATTTTTAGTTTTTTGAGGAACCTCCATACTGTTTTCCAGAGTGGCTGCACCAGCTTGCATTCCCACCAACAATGCAAAAAAGATCTTCTCTCTCCGCATCCTCGCCAACATCTCTTGTTGCCTGAGTTGTTAATGTGAGCCATTCTGACAGGTGTGCGGTGGTATCTCATTGTGGTTTTGATTTGTGTTTCCCTGATGTTGAGTGATGTTGAGCATTTTTTCATGTGTCGGTTGGCCATCTGGATGTCTTCTTTGGAGAAGTGTCTATTCATGTCTTTTACCCATTTCTTCACCAGATTATTTGTTTTTTGGGTGTTGAGTTTGATAAATTCTTTACAGATTTTGAATACTAACCCTTTATCTGATACATCGTTTGCAAACATCTTCTCCCATTCTGTCAGTTGCCTTTTAGTTTTGCTGATTGTTTCCTTCGCTGTGCAGAAGCTTTTTATTTTGATGACGTCCCAATAGTTCATTTTTGCTTTTGTTTCCCTTGCCTCTGGAGATGTGTTGAGTAAGAAGTTGCTGCAGCCAAGGTTAAAGAGGTTTTTGCCTTCTTTCTCCTCAGGGATTTTGATGGCTTCCTGTCTTACATTTAGGTCTTTCATCCATTAAAAAAAATTTTTTTTTACTTTTTTTTTTTTCCTCTGAGAGAGAGACAGAGCACAAGTGGGGGAGGGGCACAGAGGGAGAGGCAGGAAGACACAGAATCCGAAGCAGGCTCCAGGCTCTGAGCTGTCAGCACAGAGCCCGACACGGGGCTCGAACTCACAAACTGCGAGATCATGACCTGAGCTGAAGTCAGGTGCTTAACCAGCTGAGCCACCCAGGTGCCCCTAGGTCTTTCATCCATTTTGAGTTTATTTTTGTGTACCGTGGAAGAAAGTGGTCCGGGTTCATTCTTCCGTATGTTGCTGTCCAGTTTTCCCAGCTGAAGAGACTACTTGCTGAAGGGTATTCCATTGGAGATTCTTTCCTGCTTTGTCAAAGAGTAGTTGGCCATACATTTGTGGGTCCATTTCTGGGTTCTCTCTTCTGTTCCATTGATCTGACTGTCTGGTTTTGTGCCATATCGCATCTTCTTTATCCATGCATCAGTTGATGGACATTTGGGCTCTTTTCATGGTTTGGCCATTGTTGACAGAGCTGCTATAAACATCCAAATCTGTATTTTTGTATCCTTTGGGTAAATACCTAGTAGTGCAATTTCTGGATCGTAGGGTATTTCTATTTTTAACTTTTTGAGGAACCTCTGTACCATTTTCCAGTGTGGCTGTACGAGTTCGCATTCCCACCAACAGTGTAAGAGGGTTCTCCTTTCTCCGTATGCTCGCCAACACCTGCTGTTTCCTGAATTGTTAATTTTAGCCACTGACAGTTTTCAACCTTTGTGATTTTCCAGCACACACACAAATACCTGCAAATAACTCTTTCTCCCATTTCTAAAGAATTTAGGGGAATGTGCACACATGTAGGTACATTTTAAAGGGGAGTTGATTGGAATTTATCACCCCCCTCCCCTCCATTTTTTTAAAAGAAATTTCTTGAATTAGATTCCCAGGTGCATCTGAAACTACGGTCGGGAACTGCCACCGTGGAGGACGATAGTTCTTCCTACTGACTTAACACAAAGTGCTTTTCCACATTGTGGAAGCCACATAATGGAAGCCACAGACATTTCCCAGATGTAGCAAAGCGATTGCTGTTTTCATCATTCAGTAATTTGTTTCAGCTACATACTGGATGCTGTGCTGGTCCCTGGGGAAGCAAAAATAAAATTATTCATGGTCACTGCCTCCAAGGGACAGGCTCATTAGTCAAAAATACTTAGCCTGTAGTCAAATTAATAGGTTAGAAAGTAGAATGGAGGTTGCCAGGGGCTGGGGGAGGAGAAAATGGGGAGTTTGTTTAATGGGCGGAGTTTCAGTTCTGCAAGATGGTGAGGGTGCCTGAGGTTGGTTGCACAACAGTGTGGATATACTTAACACGACTGAACTGTATACTTAGAAGGGGTAAAGAAGGTAAGTTTAATAAGGTGTGGATTTTAACCACAGTTAAAACTAAAATGCTTTTGTGTGTATGTGTGCATGTAGCTTAATTAGTTTCAAAGCTGGTTTTGACTATGTTGGCTAGGAGTATTTCAGAAAGACTTAGTGTCTTCACTTCTTCAATGAGAAAACTTTATGGGGCGCCTGGATGGCTCACTTGGGGTAAGTGGCCGACTTCGGCTCAGGTCATGATCTCACGGTCTGTGAGTTCGAGCCCCGTGTTGGGCTCTGTGCTGACAGCTCAGAGCCTGGAGCCTGCTTTGGATTCTGTGTCTCCCTCTCTTTCTCTGTCCCTCCCCTGCTCACGCTGTGTCTCTCTCTGTCTCTCAAGCACTGAATAAATGTTAAAATATATGTATATATATATATAAAATTAGAAAACTTTGTCCCCGAGACCTGGAGTGCCTACATCACTATCACATGGCCAAATGAAAGGAGAAAGATTAAAATTTTTTTATAAGAAAAAAATTTTAAAACGCTAACAAAAGCAGTAGATATTCCCTAACTCTTCTTGAGAGAATGTTGGTGTGTATGTCTGTGCCTCTTATACTATGTATAAATATACTTTATTTTATTGGTCTCCTTTTGAACATCTCATAACTCACCCTTTTTACTTCACGGTAGGTGGTGAATTTTTTCTAAGTCCTAAACCTTCCTCTACTGTATGATTTCTTTATTTTTTTTGTTTTAGAGAGCACGAGTTGGGGAGAGGGGTGGAAGGAAAGCAAGAGGGAGAATCTTAAGCAGACTGTATACTCAGTGAGTAGCCTGACACAGGGTTCGATCCCATGATGTTGGTTTTGTGACCTGAGCCAAAATCAATAGTCGGATGTTCACCCCACTGAGCTACCCAGGTGCCCTTCTACTGCATGATTTTTAAAGCCCTTATAAGATGCCATAATAAAATGTATTTAGCCAATTATTTAAATGTTTAACATTTTAGGTTGTTTGTATAGTTTGCTAGTACAAAGCATGATAGGATGAGCTTCCTTTTATATAAATATTCAGAATACTTCTATGCAAGTGGAGTTGTCGGGTCAAAGGGATGCTATATTTCTAAGGAGTTTTTCCTTCTCTACTTATTAACATTATTGAAGTAGTTATGGCTGAATATTTAAAGGAACTTAAATTAATTTTTTGGACCTAATTCATGTGAAAAAGAAAAAAAAACTTTTATAAAAAATGAACTTGGAATGACATTGTTCTAACTAGTTATAAAGTTTATTTCTAGTGTGGGTATTATGGGTCGAATTATGTGGCCCCAAAATGCATATGTTGAAGTTCTAACACCCAATACCTCAGAATGTGACTGTTTGGAGACGGAGCCTTTAAAGAAGCAGTTAAGTTAGAATGAAGTCATTAGAGTGGGTCCTAATCCAATATGACTGGTGTCCTTGTAGGAAGAGATTAAGATACAGACACAGAGAGGGGCACATGGGTGGCTCAGTCGCTTAAGCGTCTGACTTCGCCTCAGGTCATGATCTCATGGTCCGTGAGTTCGAGCCCTGTGTCGGGCTCTGTGCTGACAGCTCCGAGCCTGGAGCCTCCTTTGGATTCTGTGTCTCCCTCTCTCTCTGCCCATCT
Organism: Herpailurus yagouaroundi; assembly: GCF_014898765.1. Lineage (NCBI taxonomy): Eukaryota > Metazoa > Chordata > Mammalia > Carnivora > Felidae > Herpailurus > Herpailurus yagouaroundi. The sequence continues at coordinate 2,713,347 of NW_024412747.1, read as the reverse complement.
CCTGCTTGCACTCTGTCTCTCTCTCTCAAAAAAAAAAGGGAAAAAAAAAAAAAAAAATTAAAAATGTAAAAAAAGATACAGAGAGAGGACCACGTGAAAGCATGGGATGAAGACTGCCATCTGCAAACCAAGAAAAGAGGCCTCGGCAGAAACCAGTCCTCTTGACACTTCCATCCCCAGCTTCTGACCTCCAGGACGTAAATCGTTTTTACCACGTAAGCACGCAGCGTGCACCACTTTGCTGCGGCGGCCCTCGCGAGCCAAGACGGTGGCTGCTTGTTGCCATCGCACGCTGCACACATGCGTCGCGGTGCACCTGAGTGAACACCACATGCTGGGCTGGTCGGAACGGACTGGACTCCAGGTGTCCAGAGACGTACCTACAGGTGCTGTGTCGAAGGGGCCATCCAGGCTCCAGCGGGTACCTCTCCAAGGATGACCAGTTTGTTTAGGGGGGTCCACACGCATTCGATGAGTGGAAGGAAAGGCTAGGTTGGCCTCTGTGGGTGTGAGGCTATTCTGTTCGTGTCTTATTGGTTGAAGTCGGGGTGAGAAAAATGGACTGTACTCCGTGAAGGTCCTGCAATTTGTGACCCTTCGGTACCAGAGCCACCTGGAGGAAAGCCCCATTCACCTGGATCTCTGAAATCTGTCTGTTGGAACCACCTCTTTGCACTGGATCTCATCTGTGATCACTATTCTTTTTCCATTCATACTTTTGGGTTTAGTTCGTAGCATGTATGCTATTAAGTGATAAACGATTTCTCCTAACACGGGTTATCCAAGGACTGAGAAGTCCCCTCTCTCTGAGAGTGCAAGCGAATGCTTTGGGCTAACTACCCAGGTGCTTGTTTTTAAAAGCAGAGGTAATACAGTGTGGTATTTATTTGTATGATCTCTGGGGTCAGACCACTTGGTTTGGACTCTTGTGTCCTCTGTTCACTTTGTATCCTTTAGCAGATTTACCAGCTTCTCTGGCCCTCCGTTTCCTCATCTATAAAATGGTTTAATAGTTTTTTAATCACAGGGGCACTGGGAGGATTAATGGGGTGATTTTTCTGTGGTCCGTGTTACATTGCCTGACACATAGTAAAAGGCTGATAAACGTTGGCTACTATTATCCTATTGTTTAAACATCCCATCAGAAAGTACCTTAGGAAGTGCACTTTGAGTTCCAACAATCCCGGACTACTTAGCTCCACGTAAGCGTGTGTCCGAAATCTAGTAGATTTGCCGTAGTTGAGTCATCTTTAAGATGCAGTCGTTAGGAGTGTGAAAAGAGACAACGTGTGCACAGTGTTGAACACGTGCCTGGAATCTTCTCAGTGCGCAATAAATGGAGGCGGTAAATGTGCAGCGTAGACTCAAGAGGCGGGTCTGGGTTTGATTTGGGTCCACCTCTTCCCCTAAGTAGCTTTGTGACCGGTGAGTCCCTTAAGCTCTTCGAGGCTCATTGGTCTCCTCATTGGTAAAGTGTAAATAGTAGAACCTACCTTTTTAGGTTTCTTTGAAGCTAAATGTGCTCCATGGAGCTTCGAATTAATGTTTTTGCTGTTGGCATTGCTCTTTTCCCTGATCTGGCTCTCCTACGTATATTCTAGCTAAGGAGGGATAAGGGCCTTCCAAAATGGAGTTCTGAGTGGCTGTGACAACCGTCTGTGTGGTGCATCTGTGGCCCTGCTGGTTGCCAGGTGATCTGGAGATCTGCGAGGCGTTCTTTCCCTTCATGCCTTGCGCATCCCTCCTGAGGCTGTGGGCTCCATCCAAGAAGATGACCTTTCTAGATGGGAGGGCAGCTCTGCAGGTGAAGAAAAAGGAAGGGCTTCCTTCTCCTGTTAGAACCCACAGATCTGTTAGAACTGCAGGTGTGAACTGCAGGGCGTGTGTGTGTGTGTGTGTGTGTGTGTGTGTGTGTGTGTGCATGCACACACATTCAGTTAGACCACTAACACGTATGGGTGGTATGGAGAAGGCGTGGGACCAACTTATAAGGGTCAGAAGAGGAAAATCTCTGAGAGGTGAGGCTCATACAGTTTGCAAAGTCCAGACAAACCCACAAACGCCATCCTTTTGGGGTTGTATTTAGGTCAAGGAGAGGCATGAAAGGATTACTCGGGCCTCTGGTGAAACAGGGAAAAGAAAATAGCAAATGTTTGAGTACCAGCTTCATGCCAAGTGTGGTGGCTGGCATGTTACAAATATTCTCTACTTCAGTTTAAGAGGAACTGAAGCTTGAATACTCAACTCCTTTTTTTTTTTTTTGCTTCTCTCATCTCCTTGGTCAAGGAGAAGGCTGTAAAAACTTACTTGTCAGAGAATTGAAGCCCAGGAAAGACAAAGAGAAAGTAAACTCCAAATAAGTTGCTTTCCTGATCCAGACCAATTACCTACTAGGATTTTTCCACAATTTGGAGTGAAGGTTGCTGAACCACTGTCATTTGTCACTGAGGTGCTGTAGAAAAAGGAGAGGTCGTGGAGGACCGAGAATGGAATCTTACACACTTCAGATTGGGGTTTTTGATGTTAGTTTCAGATGAAATTCTGGCTTGATCGTCAAATACGGTGAAACCGTGGATTGCGAGTAACTTGTTCTGCGAGGGCTCCACAAGAAGAGTGAACATTTCTAATCAATTGTAACTTGATAAACGAGCGATGTCTTGTGATACGAGTATACGTGACACCAAGTATCACATGATCACAACTGAGCCAGTGATTCTTCTCTCTCTCTGTCTCTCTGTCTCTGTGGGATTATGGGTAGTCGTCTCCCATGCTCGGATGCTTGGTCTCAGGCTGTGATGTTTGGCAGAAATCAGTGATTTTTCAGAACGTTGAAAGGTGCCCACAACTGATACTAGTGTATTTTTTGTCACTTCAAAGCACCTATGGACAGTCCTTTTCTGTTCCAGACGAGAGTGAGCTTACGAATGCTTGCTTCATTCTGGGTCAGGCTGCCTGCAGGTAGAGAGAGACCCTTTCCTCTGCCGCCCTATTGCCGGTTACATGAAATACAGTGTATGACAAAGTTTATTAATACTACACTGTAGTCGACATCCGTGTGAGCGTATGCAGTGGCCTTCATGCAGAAAAAGATTCCATTGAGCGAATAGATAGCAGCGATTCCATTAGTGATAGTGAAGGTCGTCCTACACAATGACCCTCCTCTCTCTCGTCTCCTTCACACCAGCCATGACACTTTTTGAAGGTAAGTGCAGGCTAATTTGTTTTTTTCTTTATATTTTGTATTTATTATTTTGTATTATATTACAGTATTGTAATCATTTTTATGTGAAGATCTTTGGGTTGTGGAACAAATCATCTGAGTTTCCATTATTTCTTATGGGGAAATTCGCTTTGATATCCAAGTGCTTTGGATTATAAGCATGTTTCCGGAATGAATTATACTCGCAAACTAAGGTTTTCTTGGATGCGTTCTTTGTGAAAGGGAAGCAGTAACCACCAGAGTCCCTCATGGGTTCACGTTCAAGCCACCATAGCGGGTGACCTCGTTGGATTCCTAAATATCACTACACTGGAAACTGTTTTAACTGTGCGATATATAGATTCAGACATGGTGTCCTTGATAAAGTGTCTCTTGGTATCTTTGTGGGAAAAGGAGTGAGGTATAGGACAAAGTATAATGGATGATGGCTCATGAATGTGGAGACAAAGCTAGTTCAATGGCTGTTTTCTCAAAGTGCTAGTTGGTGAGTTGGGGTCCCCCCCTTCCCGCCCCGAGGGAAGCCTGCCTTCGTAGCTTCGGGTTCAACTGTTCATCAGTGCTGTGAATGATGATAGGCTTCCCAGATCTGTGGGAAATTTGGTGTGAGTTAATGGGAGCTGCCAGAAAATGGGATTGCACTTGAAGGTCAGGGATGCTGATGGGAATGATCCATTCAGGAGGGAGGTAATTCAGAGGAGAGGGGCATACTTTGAGCAGTGAAGTAGCTTCCCATAAACTTCACTGATTTGAAATGAAAAGTGGGCTCCTAAATAAGGAAAGACTTAAGAGAATCATGACCTTTCCTTTTGCAAAAGCTGAAAGGGGATGTGCACAAAATGATGGCCGGTGTTGGATGAATAAAGACTTACTCAGCAAATTCTCTGATCCTCATTAAAAGACAGGAGAAGCACTTAGCTAGCTTTCTCGTAGGCGTGCCGCCTGATTTTTGTTCAGGATTGCACAAGTACTCATTTTGTCATTGCATACAAGTTGAAGCTATGTGTAAATGTGCTGTCGCTTTCTCAAATAATTTTTATTGGAAGTTAACACTTTTTCTCCTTAAACATTTTTTAAAAATGAAAACCTTTATATGTAAGGGCTAACGTGAATTTTCCAGAGACCCAGAGATAGAAAGACATTTATATCTTCCTTGAAGTTAATTAATGAACAGGTGTCCATGTCCTGGCAGTTGGGAATGATGTAGCTCTGTTAAACGTTGTCTTGTAATTTGTGTGTGTGCCTTTTATTTTATTTAAAAAAAAATTTAATGTTTATTTTCTTTTTGGGAGAGAGAATGAGAAGGGGAGACAGAGGCAGAATCCAAAGCAGGCTCCGGGCTCTGAGCTGTCAGCACAGAGCCCGACGCGGGGCCCGAACTCATGAACCGTGTGACCTGAGCCGAAGTTGGACACTTAACCGACTGAGCCACCCAGGCGCCCCTATCCTATTAATCTTGAAGAATCCTATAAAGGTTGTCAAGTGAGATACTGCTCGATAGCTGGGGACTTCTGTTTTACAGATGAAGGACAATTACAGTAGTGAGTGAGTGGTGAGTGACATTCAGGAAATAAGCTGGAGTCTGGTCATTGGTATATGGCCCATTTTGTGATAACCCAAACCTGTCAGCGACCTCGTGTTTGGAAATTTGGAGAAAATACTAACTTCTAGATTGTTCAAATCGGAATCGGAGAAAATATTGGAATCGGAGAAAATATTAGCTTCTAGATTGTTAAAATCAGAAGGAGTTGGAGAGCTTTGTTATAGCTTGTCACTCAATTCAGGGGCTACTTCTGTGGTGTCCTCACAGTTGACCAGCATCTGCTTGGTTACCTTCAGAAACGGGCAGCTCACTGCACGTGTTTTCTACCGCTGTTGTAAGAAATCACCACAAGTCTGGTGGCTGAAAAACACACATGTATTTACTGTCCTGCTGGTTTGGGATTCAGAGGTCTGGGATGGGTCTCACTGGGCTAAATTCAAGGTGGTGGTAGGGCTGCCTTCTTTGGAAGGTCCTGGGAGAGAATCTCTTTTTCCTGCCTTTCCAGCTTCTGTGGATTGCCTGCAGTCCTTGGCCCCGTTCCATCTTCACATCCAGTAACGGCGAGCCGAATCCCGCAGTCCATCATTCTGACTCTTAGATCCGCTTTCCTCTTCCACTTTTAAAGGACCCTTGTTGGGTGCCTGGGTGACTCAGTGGGTTAAGCGTCCGACTCTTGGTTTCTGCTCCGGTCATGATCTCACGGTTCGTGAGGGCGAGCCCTGCCTCAGGCTGCATGCTGACAATGCAGAGCCTGTTTGGGATTCTCTCTCTCTCTCTCTCTCTCTCTCTCTCTCTCTCTCTCTCTCTGCTGCTCCCCAGCTTGCTCTCTCTCTCTTAAAAAATAAACTTAAAAAAAATTAAAAATAAAGGACCCTTGTGATTACGTTGGGTCCACTCAGATAACCTAGGATGATTTCATTTTGAGGTGTGCTGATGAATAACCTTAATCCCACCTGCATCCGTGATTCTCCCTTGCCAGGTAAGGCCACCTGTTCCCAGGTTCTGGGGATTCCACTGTGGGCTTCTTTGGTGGCTGGCCCTTTGCCTGCCATACTCACTGTCTTCTGAGCTAGTCCGTATTGTTGTCTTTTGGTTCTGATTTTGGGTATGTGCTGACTTAGGACAAGGACTTCTATTTATGCAACAGATGAATTTTTGTAAGTAGAATAAGGAGGGGCACCTGGGTGGCTCAGTCAGTTTGGTGTCAGACTCTTGATTTTGGCTCAGGTCAGCATCTCCCGGTTCGTGAGATCGAGCCCCAGGTTGGGCTCTGCACTGATAGCATGGAGCCTGCTTGGGATTCTCTCGTTCCCTCAGTCTCTGCTCCTCCCTTGCTCTTTCTCTGTCTCTCTCAAAATAAATAAATCAACTTAAAAAAAAAAAGTAGAATAAGCAAACCTGGGAAATCTTCAACCTTGAGCAAACCCACAGCATTGAATGCCGAGACTGAGAAAAAACTACGGTGGAAATTTAATTCATAGGGAGTAGGGTCTTGTGAGTGAGGTAATTTCTTGGTGTTTCCCAGACACAGGAGAAACTATGAATCTTGAATGAGGAGCACAGAAAAATCTGTAAAACTTTGGGCTGGTGACTTCATCTTAATTGCACTGCTTTACTTAGCTGAGGTTGGAAAGGTATTTTTTTAAAAATGTTTATTCTTAGAGAAAGAGAGAGGCAGAGTACGAGCAGGGAGGGGCAAAGAGAGGGGGGGAAGCAGAATCTGAAGCAGGCTCCAGGCTCCGAGCTGAGCCATCATCATAGAGCCCGACGCGGGGCTCAAACTGACGAACCGCGAGATCATGACCTGAGCCTAAGTTGGCCACTTAAATGGACTGAGCCACTCAGGCGCCTCTGAAAAGGTGTTTTTAAGGTGACTGCCACCAGACCCGGGGGTCGGTTAGTTGTGAGTGATTGTAGGGCACTCTTGGACAGTTCTGACTTTGTTAGAGATTCGAATCTGCTGAGCCATGTGAACTTGGTCTGCTCTCGGTGACTCCCAGCCACAGGGGAAATCAGGAAGCAAAGTGATGACTTCATAAAGCCTGTTTAAAAAAAACAAGACAAAAATCCCCAAACTTGTAGGTCCTGTGATACTGCTTCATTCTGTTCACGTGGTAATTACAAGAGCCGACTAACCCTTTCAGGTGTTCTAGTGTGGTGGGAATGGCTTCATTTGGGGGACACTAAAATGTAATCATAGACTGAAAAGAGACTAATTAAGCAATGATATAGAAGTGTTAGCAACACTGTTCTTACATTAAGTTTGTCAAGTGGCAGGTAGAAAGTTATCAACCCGAAGGAGAAATTGGTTTAGACAGTTTTTCCCACTAAGGCCCTTAGTGAAAAGCAAAGCAAACATGTACTCAGTGGAATTTTGCCTTTTCCTTTGGTGCTTCTTTTGGTTGGGCAAGAAGAGACCTTTGTTACTGGTAAATTAAAACCCCTCTTTTCAAAAGGTCACCTTCTCTAATGAACGGAACAAAGTGAACATTGGCAGAAAGCGCGTGGCAGCCATGGGGGGTCTGCCACTCCCCTCCCCACTGCAAAAGAGTAGGTGGCGACACAGTGTTCAGCTGCTGAACCTTCCTATGTGCTGTAGGTCATGGCCGGCCCACTCTCTCGCTGGCCCGCTTCCACCCAAGGACTGAGTCTGGCAGAGGGAGACCAGGGCTGGGCTGTTCCTGCCCCACGGAGGACTCTTCTAATGGATAGTCTTTGCTGTCCTTCCTCTACCCCCCGGCCTCCTTCCTTCTCTGCCCCACTTGCTCCCCTTTCACAGGTGTCAGATCTGCATCTGGGTCTGAATGTTCTCCCTGCCTTGTCCCGCTTCATATCCCCTTTGTTCTTCATGGGTGTCTCCCCAGAAAATTGCTTGTATGTCTAAATCTTCCTTGGTGTCTGTTCTTTGGAGGACCTGAAGTGTTACACATGTAAAGAATCAGTGAATGAAATCTAAGGTCACTTGAGGATGATGTTGAATTTCCCTTGCCAAGCTTGAGGTACGGTTGACCCAACTCCTCCAGGTCTGCCCGAGACCTTTTGGGTTTTAGCACTGAAAGCCCCATGTTTTGTGAACCTTATCCTGGGTAAACCTTGACAGTTGTCCACCCCAGTTGTGGGTGCACATGTATCTACTGATTGACATTTCCAGTCTTTTCCCCTAAGGGTTTGGAGTAACTCTCAGTCAAGGACTTACATAAGTTAATGTTAAAAAATTTATAGAATCAGGATGAAGCAAAGGAGGAAGCAAATGTCTTACCATAAGCACTGATCTATTTTGGGGAAACACTGTTTTTCTTGGCATTAAATTTTTAAAGGAATTTCTCACATGGGGCTTCATATAAGGACAATGAGTAATGTAAACATTGTCCTTCTCAGTAATTCTTCAGTAAATCAAAAAATGTTTTCACATGGTCCTTTCTTTTAGGGTTCTTTTCCAAAACCAAGGGTATGACATTTAGGTGTGCCTTGCACAAATGTTGATTTGTGTCGATTTTATGAAGTTCTGGGCTAATGAAGTGTAAGTATACAGTGTTCTGTTCATCTGGAGTTATCCGAAGGAAAAACTTAGAATTTAGGAGGAGTAGTTGCATAGATGGTCTTATACCTTAGAAAAGTAGCTCTCAGAGAAGAAGCAACGGGCTCAAAATTTGCTCCTACTAAATATATCTGGGTAATGCCCTTAAAATTGACTATAAATGACAAACGCAATAGCAGAATGGTTAAAAACAAATACCTGATTTAGGTAGAAATGGGCTTTTTGTTTTTATCAGTGCATAAGACCACAGAATGTTGAGAGGATGATTTATGGAGTGCAAGGTAAAAGGTATGGAAGTTTAATGACCACAGCATTGACTCATGCAATGAATCTTGGTTGGATTCTTGTCAGGGTACTGGAGGTATACCAGTGGACACAATCTCTTCTCATGTGGAGCCTGTATCCTGGTGGGGGGGGGGGGGGAGGTATGTCAGATGGCAAAAAGTGCTTTGGAGAAAAATAAAGCAAGGAGGGAAGTTTTCAATGGGATCCTTGGGGAAGGCCACATGAAGGAGGTACTGGGAGCACTGGGTACTTAGGAGAAGACCTGGGAGCAAGCCAGATGACCAGGTCTTGCTCTCTGCTTGGTCACACGTTCTGAGGAGAGCCATCTCACCGTGTGATGAAGACACTCAAGCAGTCGTAGAGGGCCCATGTGAAGAGGAACCAGGGTCTTCTACCAACAGCCAGCACTATGTGAGTGAGTCATCTCGGCAGCACATCCTCCTGCTTCACCCAGTCCCTTCAGATGACTGTGGCTCTGGATGGCAGATCGATAGCAACCTCATGAGAGACCCTGAGCCAGAACTATCGCCTAAGGTGTTTTTAACTCCTGATTCACAGAAACCATGCTTTAAGCCACTTAGTGTGGGGTTAATTTATTATATACTCATGGATAACTAATGTGGATGGGCTTACAAACAGGCTGGACACTTCAGAGGACAGAATCTATGAACTTGAAGACGGGTCAAGAAGAGTCAAACCATGGGGCACCTGGGTGACTCTGTCGGTTAAGTGTCTGACTTCGGCTCAGGTCATGATCTCACCATTCGTGGGTTTGAGCCCCACGTTGGACTCTGTGCTGACAGCTTAGAGCCTGGAGTCTTCTTTGGATTCTGTGTCTCCCTCTCTCTCTGCTCCTCCCCCCGCTCACACTCTGTCTCTGTCTCTCTCAAAAATAAACATTGAAAAAAATTGAAAAAGAAAAGTCAAACCAGAATACAAAAAATGAGAAGAATTGGAGAAACAGAACCAAATTAAAGAACAATACATCTGAGGTAATGTGGGGCAAATATCAAATACATGCAGTTGGGTTCGCAGAAGGAAAAGAGATAAAGGTACGAGAGAAATGTGTTTAAAAATTATCGGTAAGGACTTTACAAGATGAATGAAAGACAACAAACCTTAGATCCAAGAATTTGAGAACTCCAAGCAGGATAATTACATAGAAAAACATACATAGGCACATAGTAGTCAAATTGTTGAGAACCGAAGGTAAAGAGAAAAATTTTGAGAGTGTGCAGAGGAAACAGAACTGTTTCGGAGGAATAAAAGTTTAGTGATGTCTACCTTCTCATAAACTATCCCAGACAGAGGACACCTGAGTGCGATCTTTAAAGTACTGAAAGAAAGAAAAAAAGTCAGCCTAGATGTTTTACCTAGACAAAAAGCTTTCAGAAATGAAGATAAAATAAAGACCTTTTCAGACCAGAAAATCTGAGCAAACTCATTATTGACAGACTAAGAGTATATGAGATCTCAGATGAAGTTCGTCAGGCAGACGGAAAATAATAACAGATGGAAGATCTACAGAGGAGTGAAGAGTGCTAGAAATGGGAACAATGTGGACAAATAAAAACAGACCTTTTTCTCTAATTTTCGATCTCCTTAAATAATAATTGGCTGCCTAAAGAAAAGTGTATTGGGGAGCTTATAACATGTAGAAGTAAAACGTGTAACGACAATAGCACAAAGGGCAGGAGGGTGCAAACACAAGTAGACTGTACCTTATGTGAAGTGGAATAATATAGACAGTGATGTTAACAATGTATATTATAGGGGTGCCTGGGTGGCTCAGTTGGTTGAGTGACTGACTTCAGCTCAGGTCATGATCTCGCGGTTTGTGAGTTCGAGCCCTGCGTCGGGCTCTGTGCGGACAGCTGGGAGTCTGGAGCCTGCTTGGGATTCTGTGTCTCCCTCTCTCTCTGCCTCTCCCCTGCTTGTTCTCTCTCTAAAAAAATACATAAACATTTAAAAAATGCATATTATAAACTCTGGCGCAATAACAAACAAATTAAGGGATATAGTTAATAGCTAATTCATAGAGGAAGAAGTAAGAATTATCAATAAGAAAACCAGGAAAGGGGAAAAAAGAAGAGAGATAAAACAAGTAAAAAAATGAATAGCAAAGTGGTAAATATACATTGAGCATATTGATAATTACATTTAGTATAAATAATCTAAATACTTCAAAGGCAGAGGTTGTTAGAATGGATAAAAAAACAAGAACCCAGCTCTATGCTTTCCATGGGGAGCCCACTTTAAATATAATGATAGAGGTAAGTATTGAAAAAATACTCAACTCAAACACTAATTAAAAGAAAATTGGAATTCTAGATAAATCTTCATCTACATTCTAGATAAAGAAGAATTACAAGGGATAAACAATGATATTACATGATAAAGCATCAACTCATCAAAAAGACAATTTTAAGTGTACATTCATCTAATAGAACTTCATATGAAGGAAAGACTGATAGACTTGAAAAGATAAATCGACAAACTCACAATTACAGTTGCATAGTTCAACTCTCCTATCTCTATAATAAATAGGAAAAATTGAAAATCAGTAAGGATATAGAAAATTTCAACAGCATTTTCCATTCACAACATACATAGAACACTCACTCCAACCACTCAATAGTACTTTGCACAATTTTTTTAATGTCTATTTATTTTTGAGAGAGACACAGAGCATGAGTGGGGGAGGGGCAGAGAGAGTGGGAGACACGGAATCTGAGGCAGGCTCCAGGCTCAGAGCTGTCAGCACAGAGCCTGAGGCAGGGCTCAAACTCACAAGCCATGAGATCATGACCTGAGCCAAAGTTAAACGCTTAACCAGTTGAGCCACCCAGGCTCAATAGTACTTTTCATGGATATTCATCAAGGGTGACCATATTCTGGACCATTAAAAAATTCAAATTTAAGAGGATTGAGATCCCAAAGTAGTTCTTCTATTCAAAATAGAACTAAACTGGGGCGCCTGGGTGGCGCAGTCGGTTAAGCGTCCGACTTCAGCCAGGTCACGATCTCGCGGTCCGTGAGTTCGAGCCCCGTGTCGGGCTCTGGGCTGATGGCTCGGAGCCTGGAGCCTGTTTCCGATTCTGTGTCTCCCTCTCTCTCTGCTCCTCCCCCGTTCATGCTCTGTCTCTCTCTGTCCCAAAGGTAGATAAACATTGAAAAATTAAAAAAAAAAAAAAAGGTTTAAAAAACAAACAAACAAACAAACAAAAAAAACAAAATAGAACTAAACTAAAAATGAATACAATAAAGGTATCTATAAGATATCCAATATTTGGAATTAAATAACTTTTTTTTTTAAACCCATAAAGAAGAAATGACAAGGGAAATTAGAAAATATGAAAAAACTTTTTTAAAATGTTTATTATTGAGAGACAGAGCATGAGCATGGGAGGGGAAGGGAGAGGGTAGACACAAAATCTGAAGCAGGCTCCAGGCTCTGAGCTGTTAGCACAGAGCCTGACGAAGGGCTCGAGCTCACAAACTGTGAGATCATGATCTGAGCTGAAGTTGGATGCTTAACTGACCTAGGCACCCAGAAAATATTTTTAACTGAATAAAAATCAAACAATAAAACTTCCAAATCATTTTAAAATAAGACAACAAAGGAGGTAAGTAGAGATGGGACAAATAAAAAAACATATGGAAAGATGGTATATTTAAACCCAAATATATCCGTAATTATATTAAATGAAAATTTTCTAAAATTGCCAGTTGAAAGATAAGGATTGCCAGCCTCGATAAACGAATGAAACTCAAGTCTGTGCTATTTACAAGAGACATAATTTACAACATAAAGACACAAATATAAGTGGAATACTGACTAAAGCTATATTATGTGAACACTATTTTAAAGATAGGTGGTATAATACAAGGTGAAGCAAACGTTAAGGCACAAAACAGTAGTAGAGCTAGGGAGACCTTTTATAATGATAGAAGATTCATTTAATAGTTCTAAACTTGTATGTAACTGATAACATAGACATAAAAAATATAAAGTAAAAATTGGCAGAACTTTGAAGAGTAGTTACCAAATCGACAATCATAGCAGAGTTTAACATATCTCTCTTAATAACTGCTAAATAAACAGACAAAAGTTAGTAGCAATAAAGATGTGAACAATGATAGCAGAATTGACTCAAATGGTACCATGAAAAAACATTTCCACAGTACCAGGAAAAATATTTCCTGTAGATTTTTGTCAGTACTCCTTAGCAGATGGAGTCTGTTCCTTTTTATTCTCAGTGTTTCAGAAGTTTTTTTTTTTTTTTTTTGTGAATGGATATTGAATTTTATCAAATATTTTCTCATCATCTCTGAGATGTTATGGTTTTTTATCTTTATCCTGTTAATGTGATGAATAGTACTGATTCTTGAATGTTAAACCAAGCTTGCATTCCTAAAATAAACCCAACTTGTTTGTTACGTGTTATGACTTTTATATATTGCTGATTTTGGCTTGTTCACATTCTGCTTAGTAATTTTGCTCATGACTGAGATTAAGCTGTAGCTTTTAGCTTTTCTTTCTTGTAATGTCCTTGTGGGTTTTGGAGGGAGTTTAGAGAACATTCGCTTAGCTCTTAAGGTTGAAGGTCTGATTCAATTTACCAGCGGAAGTGCTTGCGCATGTATAGAGAGACATGTAAGAATTTTTATAGCAGAGTTCTGTGGGTAAGTTGTGGTTTTGCTACACAATATGATAGCGTATATCAAAGACAACTAACTACAACTGGAGACAACAAAATGGAACGTGATATGTTGAGTGAAAGAAGCCAGATTTAAAGAATGTGTAGTATATGTTGCTATTTTTAGATTTAAAAATTAGCAAAAATAAACTAGTGTCAGAGATACATGCTTAGATGTTAAGAGTATAGAGAGAAGCAAGAAAAGGAAGTGAGATTATGCTTCCATTCGTAGAGAAAGATGAGGGATCGTCCTTAAGTTGGGTCATGATGGAATTTTGGGAGTAATATTTTATTTCCTGACCTGGGTTGTGATTGCAGGCGTGTTTCATTGAGGGCTACGTATTTGTTTTGTTACTTTTTTGCCTGTTTACAGTGCCTTGAAAAGGTACAAGTCAATGCATGTTACTCCTGTGCATGAAACCTGCACAGGCCTCCACACACCCAGAGAAAAAACCCTTGCAAGTCCTTGCAGTGGCCTGTGACGCATAACAGAGCCTGGTCCCCTTGATACCTGTGGGTACTCCTCTCTTCCTGGCCTTCCCCTCTCACGCTGCTTCAGCCACCCTGGTTCCTTGGTGTCACTCCCCAACAGGCCAGGCCCGGACCTGCCTCAGGGTCATGTTAATGGCATACTCCACCCGAACCATCACCCTCACTTTCCACAAGGCTCTTCCATACTTTCTGCAGGTCTGGACTCAGCCATGACCTGAGTGAGGCCACCACTGTAATTTCTTCGGTAACTGGAACTCATTCCTCTCCCCGCATACTTTCCCTGGCTCCCTTCCCTGATTAGCTTTTTTCTAAGTATCCTCCTTATCTAATCCATTATGTTTTACTTATTTTGCTTATTGTTCATCTTCTTCATGAGCCCAACAGAGCCACGAAGGTGGGATTTTTATGGTTTATCTCTACTGAACCCCCAGTATCTATGCACATGAAATATGTGCTGAAGAATCTCATTGAATGCAAACATAGGTGAGATTAATGAATTTGGAGTTCAGAGCAATGGTCTACGCTGGAGCTACACGTTAGGTCATTAGGCTGGATGGAGGGCACCAAGAAGGGGTGAAAAAGACTGGAGGATTAAGGACAGGATCCAGGGAATTGAGGATCTAACAAAGGACTGGAGGAAAAGTAGGAGAATATGACATTTTGAAAACCTACTGAAGAAAATCTTTCAGGGAGGATGTGACTGCTAATAGTAGCCACATATTAGCCAAGTTTCCTGAGCGCTTTAAATATCATTCGTTTCATAAATATTCATTCATAAATATTATTCATCCTAACAATAGCTTTTATGAGATAGATACTGTCATTCCGATTTTAAAGAGAATGAAAGTGAGATGTGGAGAGATGAACTGATTTATCCAAGGTCACCAGGAAGTAAGTGGGGATCTAAGATTTGAACTCAGGAAGTCTGGCTCCAGAGTTTATGCTCCTAACCAGTTTGCCGTGCTACCTGTCAATTAGGTTAAATGCTGCTGATCTTGTAAGGTGGTGATTGAGAATTGGACTTATCACTCTGCAGCTTATTAATGACCTTGACATAGGGTCATGGGGTAAACTTCTGATGCCAGTGGTGTAGGAACAAATGGAAGGAGGGGAATTGAGTGTGGATAACTCCTTAAAAATTCGGCTCTGGGGTGCCTGGGTGGCTCAGTCGGTTAAGTATCCTACTCTTGATTTTGGCTCAGGTGATGATCTTACACTTCATGAGTTTGAGTCCCATGTTGAGCTCTGGGCTGACAGAATGGAGTCTGCTTGGGATTTTCTAACTCCCTCTCTCTCTCTCCCTCTTCTGTTCATGCTCTCTCTCAAACATTTCAAAAAATAAAAAAATAAAAAATTTGGCTGTGAAGGAAAGGAGAAAACGGAATGATAGCTGGATTGGGAAGCAGGGTCCGAGCGTTTTAATATGGGAGGAACAAAAGCACAGGACTATGTTCATGTAGAGGATCCACCTGAGAAGGAATATATGATGGTGCAGGAGAGAGAGGAGAGTAGTGTCCTTGAATAGGAGAAAGGAAGGGACGGGACCTTGTGTTTCTAGCTAAGGGTTGGCCTTACCTAGGAGCTAAGACAATCATCCATGTAAACAGGAGAGAAGGCAGAGAATATGGACACAGTCGCACTTAGGTGAGTGAATGGCTGGGAGTTTGTGCAATTTTTCTGATTGCTTCTGCTTTCGTGGTGAGATAGGAGGCATGAGCTTCCACTGACAGTGAGGACTGGGGGAGAAGTTGAGTTTCAAGAAGAGAGGAAAAATGAAATACCCCAGGCTGTTGTGAGATTGAAGAGGGAAAGGTCCAAGCATTCCCTGTGGCCCCACTTAATTTAGGGTTCAGGTGGAGTTGGGCCATTAACCACGGTGGTTTTCTCAGTCAATGTGGAGAGAAGGAAGAGATGACAGGGGATGAGTGTGTCAGATGTGCCCTGATGTTTGTGCCCTGATGGTTTGTACTTAACCTGAATGAGGAGGGAAGAGAGGACTTTGGAGGAATAGAGATGGGGTTGGGAGGCAGGGGGCTGGTGGCAGGATCAGGGGTTGTAGGGCTAAGGGTATCAGACAAGTCCACCAGGCAAAGGACTGGCAAGAATGTGAGGGAGATGCTTAAACGTCGGCTTCTGGGGCCACCTGGGTGGCTCAGTTGGTTAAGTGTCCCACTTTGGCTCAGGTCATGATCTGACACTTTGTGGGTTCGAGCCCTGCATCAGGCTTTGTGCTGATGGCTTGGAGCCTGGAGCCTGCTTCAGATTCTGTGTCTCCCTCTCTCTCTCTCTCTCTCTCTCTCTCTTCCCCTCCCTTGCGCTCTCTCTCTCTCTCTCTCAAGAATAAATAAACATTAAAAAAAAAAAAGAAAAACAGTGAGCTTCAGGAAGAATTAACCTTTGTAAGGTCTGGGGCATGACCTTAGTTACGAGGGTTGGACATCTGGCGGAGAACCAGATCCTTGGAAGAGAAGACGTTGTGGGCCATTTGCTTAGATGTACCATGAGGCCATTGGTTTAAAATGCATTTCCATGACTGCTTTTCTTACTTGAGATTTGATAGGCATTAGTGGAGAATTTGTTGAGTCTGATGAGGACGAGAATATTTTGCTTGCAACCAGTTGAAAGAAGAGGTACAGTGAACCCTCTTATAGAAATGGAGATGCCTAATGTGCACACCCATTCAGAATGCCTTCATTTTTAATGTTTTTATTTATTTTCGAGAGAGAGTGAGCGAGCGAGCGCAGGGGAGGGGCAGAGAGAGAGGGAGACACAGAATCCGAAGCAGGCTCCAGGCTCTGAGATGTCAGCACAGAGCCCGACGCGGGGCTCGAACTCAAGAACCACGAGATCCTGACCTGAGCGGAAGTTGAACACTTAGCAGACTGAGCCATGCAGGTGGCCTTTATTGTAATGTAGGCACGAGAAGAAAATGTGTGGAGTTGTGTGTATCTCAGCCTTTCAATACTGTACGTTCAGGCTTGGACTGCCTCTCACAGGGCAAGTAGACTTTCCTCAGTTGTGTGTGGGGAGTGAGTAGGGGGGAGCCCCTGTGTAGGCGGTGATTGTCCATTAGTCAGGAAAGGCGAGAAGGGATGTGCTCTGTTGGTCGTCCACATTTCCATTTGCAGCTGTTGGGGGCGCTTCCTGGGATTGACTTGTGCACGATCCCTCCGTGGCTTGGACCGAGTCAGCACTTGGGATGCGCGAAGGGTATTGGGCTGCTTCTGGGATACCATGGTGGCAGAGGCCTAGGAGGTTCCTGGCTCAGAATACTGCTCTGGATGCCACTGCTGCCTGCCCCCGTCTGGTTTGGCGGGCCCTGAGCCAGTCCGACCCTGCTGTGGGCGCCCTCCCTTGGAGGAACCAACAACTGATTTTTGGTGTCGAGTTGTTTTTCAACTGGGTGATCTGATGTTCTCTTTATAATGGGTAAAGGCGAGCAGGGTAAAATAGAATTTAATACTTTCAAAGCAAGCGGTTGAGGGGCCGTCAACATTTTTGATCTGTCCTAATGTATACAATCATAAATAGCTGTAAGAAAGTGTCAGGGACTGGAGCGCTTGGTGGTTCAGTCAGTTAAGCGTCCAGCTTTGGCTCAGGTCATGATCTCATGGTTCATGAGTTTGCATCCCGCGTCAGGTTCTCTGCTGTCAGCACAGAGCCTGCTTCAGATCATCTATCTGTCCCTGCCCCCCCCCCCCCCCCCCCCCCCCGCATCTCCCCTGCTTGTGCTCACTCTCTGTTCTCTCAAAAATAAATATTAAGAAAAAGCGTCAGGGTCAGGTGTTCTGTTTGTTAACTCCTTTCACCCTTGAAACGCTTTGTTGTTGTTTTCATTCCCATTCTGCAGGTGGGGAAACTGAGTCACAGAGCCAGAAAGTGGCAGGGCTGGGCTTCCAAGCCAGATCGTTGGCCTCTAATCTCTTTGCCCTACTTGCCATCCTGTGCTGTCCTGTGTTCTCACGGTGGCAGGAAACCGGGAAATGATGGAGCACAACCAAGCCAGCAACTTGAAAGTGGAGGCTGAGTCCAGAAAACCAACGACCTGGATCCCTTTTAGTGAACAAGTCAGCCGTCTGTAACATATCTGGTGTGCGAGCTCTCAGAGCTGGATGACTCATGCCGTCGATGCCTTATGTAAGGTTACTCAGTTCCTTTAGTTTATTTTCAGGTGTCTTCAAGAAATCTTAGCAACGGCAACCAAGGATGGGTAGCATCACTTTTGATTTATCTTTGCCATACAGTAGCATGAGGCAAGTAAAAAAAAAAAGTTCCTATAATGGAATTTCATGGCAGGGGGGGCAGTTTTCCCGATATTGTTCTGGGACATTCCAGTCTACGCTCTGACTTCTGTCAGGTTCTTCTTGCTGCTTGTGTTTTATGTCAAGTTTTGACATATGACTAATCGAGCCTCCTTAACTTTGATGGCTTTGTCTCTTGTCCAGCCTTCCATTTCATACATCACATCCCTTTGGATCCCTCAAAGGGTCTTTGCCGTGACCAGCGAAGTCTTTCGAGTTGATAACCGTGCAGCAGAGAGAAAGGGCAGGGCCTCCCCCGTGGAGGTGGATACGCAGGCATGTTGGCTTGTGGCCCCTCCTCCACTTGGTCACAGGGTCCTGGGGAAGAAGGGAAAGCTGCCTTGCGGCGGCCCCCCCCCCCCCCCCGGCCCGAGGGACAGGGAGCAGAAGTCCCCAGTCAGTTCATGTTCCTGTGCTGCCTGCTGGTTCTTGGGAGAGAAAGACGTGTACGATTGCCTTCCGTAACTTTGGGTGTGCGTGACAAACTACCCTTCTGTCTTGACCCAATGGTCAACTTTGCCAACTGAATTTCATTAACGGTCTCTGCCGCACTAACGAAGTAGGAGCAGTCGCCTGCTATGTGCTCAGAACGCAGCTGCCATGTAAAGACAGTAACGTGGAGAATGCTCTCGCTACGGTACAGAGGCTGTTGGAAAGCTATCGAGTGGAGGGCAGGATGGTGGAAGGTGCTAAATAACCTTGGCTCATTCTTACTGTGAACGGTCCCGTCTCCTCTTTCCTGTCATCACCTGGGTTGTGTGACAGCGTGCGTGCTGGGCAGGAGGGCTTCCAAGAGCTCCAGATGATGAAGGGCCAGATCACACCTTTCTCTCTTGCCTTTCCCCGCCATCTAGGCCATGAGATTCCCAACAAGCTTATAAGGAGCACACCCTGCTTCCTGCAGCAGGGGCTCAGGAGGCTTGGCATGTTGCACAGTGGTGATCATTTAGAATGGGTACTCAATGCCTTGGAACTCTCGAGAGCAGACTGTATGGGAGGGACAAGTACTGAGCGGGGGCAGAAGGTTTGCCCGTTCTAATGCACCACGGTGCAAAAGCCAAGTTCTTAGTACGTCAGAGGTTATAGAGTGGAAATTAAAAAAGAATACTAGAGGAAATATTGTAGATCCCTCTAGCCGGTGGTCTCCAACTTACCCTTCATGAGCCTGTACTAGGGACCTTGCAAAATTTTACTTTGCCTTGCGAGTCACCAACTGATACAATTGTGTGTGTGTGTGCGCGTGCACACCCATTGTAACCATTAATTTCACTTCCCTTAATGAAAGATTCTCTGCCAGTGGTGTCGGTCTGAGTCAGCAAGAGTGGGAAGCATCACTTACCCTGTTATTGTCTAGCAGCTCGTTGCGTGCGTTTGTTCTGCTGGGCTGACCTCGAATTCTCCAGCTCTAAAATAATTTGCTAGAGAGAGGGCTCTGGGCTGCCAAACAGTGTAAATATTAAGGCTTTTAGTGTCTAATGTGAGAATGTCCTTGCCACTGCTAATCTTTTCCTGGTGAAGAGGAAGAACAGGTGTGACCCTTGGGTTGTGGGTCGTTGAGGGTTGTCAAGAACGTCAAGGGTTTTATGAGGTTGCAATCAATGTAATTTTCAGTAAATTGGCAGCGAATGATGTTTAGTAAAGGGCAGTCCCTTTGAAAAATGGGTTGTCTTTGAAGGCGATGCTTCTGTTTATCTGTAGAGAATAAATTGAGATGTGCCGTGTGGTCTCCATTCAAATAAGTATGAAAGACCGAAGGAAGAGAATTCCCTGCCTTTAACTGTCCGCTTTGGATGGATTTTAAGTAGTTTGTTTTGTAAAGCAAAATCTCCCCCTTAACTATCCGTAAGTTTCCATGAGCAGAAATTGATTTTTAAACTTTTTATTGTGAAATACAGTGTCCACACGTCTAGGAACAGTTAAAGAAGCCAGCCAGCGCTTGTATAATCCCGACCCAACATAGGACCCTGTCAACACCACAGAAACTTGAGTGTGCTTTGCCCCTTCCAGGATAACCTGACCTTTTTGATAATCATTTATTTGCTGTGCTTTCTAGTTATATCACTCTTATGCTGGGTGTTTTTGTTCTAGATCATCTCATTTTGCTGGAAAGATCTATTGTCTGGGAGATGAGAGACTTATTTACTTATTGCTTGTTTACTTGTTTACTTGTTTTTTCCCCTGGCCTTTCCCCCTCCAGTCCAAGATGGTTTTTTCATTTAGAGTCTCTGGGATTATTTTCTTAGATGTGGGAAAAAAAAAGAGATTTGGTTAGATTAGCAGTTTTGTAGTTTGTTGTTGTTGTTTTTAGGTCACATGATGTTTCTGAAACTGTGATAGAGAAGCAAATAAATTAATCTTATGTAAGCTTTGATTTATGAAACTTAGTCATTATAACATCCATAAGTGAGAACACATGAGTGGTTGGCAGTATTTAATGTGTTAAATTTGTAATCTGGAGGTCCTCTATTTTGAAATGTTTATTTGTTTTGGAGAGAGAGAGAGAGAATGAATGAGTGAGGGAGAAGCAGAGAGAGAGGGAGACACAGAATCTGAAGCAAGCTCCAGGCTCCAAGCTGTCAGCACAGAGCCCGATGTGGGGCTTGAACTCACAAGCCGTGAGATCATGACCTGAGCTGAAGTCGGACGCTTTACCGACTGAGCCATCCAGGCACCCCTCGAAGTCCCCTATTTTGAATTAATCCCATAATCCTGTGCATAAGGTGTGTACAGTTGAGTGTGTGATAGCCAATAAGCACATGAAAAGATGTTTAACGTCACTAGTTACTAGGGAAATGCAAATCAAAACCACCCGGAGGTACTACTCCACACCTCCTAGGATGACTATAACAAAAAACACAAGAGTTGGTAACAATGTGAAGAAATTGGGACCCTCCTACACTGCTGGTCACCATGTACGATTATTCAGTTAGTTGCTTTGGAAAACAGCCTGGCGTTCCTTAAATGGTCACACGTAGAGTTGTCATATTACCCAACAGTTCTCCTTTTAGCTGTATACCCAAGCCAAAGGAGAACATATATGCCCATACAAAAACTTGTACACAAATGGTAATCACAGCATTATTCACAACAGCCCCCCAAAAGTAGGAACAAGGTGAGTATCTATCAACTGACATATGGGTAGACAAGACGTGTATGCACACAATGGATTATGATGTGGTTGTGAGAAGGAAGCCCGTATGATGCATGCTGGGACGTGATGGCTCTTGAATACGTAGTGAAAGAAGTCAGACGCTCAAGACCACATGTTGTGTGGTTCCATGCATATGAAGTATCCAGAATAGGCACACCTTTAGAGACAGAAAGTAGATTAGTGGGTACCAGGGGCTGAGAGTGCTGGGAAGATTTGGAGGTTGCCACCTAAAGGGTGTAGGATTTCTTTTTGGGGTGGTGAAAATATTCTTTTTTTAAAAAAAATTTATTTTTGAGAGAGAGCAAGCAGGGGAGCGGTGGGGGGGCGCGCCCCCGAGAATCCCAAGCAGGCTCTGCCCTGTCAGTGCTGAGCCTGACATGGGGCTTGACCCCATGAACCGTTAGATCGTGACCTGAGCCGACATCACGAGTTGGCCACTCAACCGACTGAACCACCCAGGCGCCCCTGGGGGTGGTGACAATATTCTGAAATAGATTGTGGTGGTGGCTGCACAAGTCTGTGGGTATATGGAAAAGCCCTCAGCTGTATATTGCAAATGGATGAATTGTGTGGCAAATGAATCCTCACTCAATAAAGCCATTGTGAGAAAGTTAAATATACAAAAGCGAGCTAATGATCTTGCATGATACACAGCAGGGGGTAGAAAAAGGACTCTGTTCCTGAGAGAAAAATACCATGATAAAATCTCTGTGAGCAGCGTGTGATCTGTTATCCGGTCAGATACAGGATACCTTTCTATACTGACCATGACTTGGAGTCCTCTCGTCCGGTATTCCTAGTGACTTTGTTTCCATTATCACTAGACATTGCATTTTCCTAACATTTATATTCATTCTTTTTTTTAAAATAAATGCCAAGACTGAAATGCATTAACAGTTTCCAGTAATTTCACCAATGCTATGATACTTCGTTTTGTCAGTATGAGGATGTTAACAACACGGCATTGCTGGGAGGCACTGCTTGGGCAAGTGATAGCCCAACATGTGTGGACAGAGATGTGTGCAAGTTCAAACTCAAGAACGAGAAGGCGGGGTGCCTGGGTGGCTCAGTCGGTTAAGCGTCTGACTTCAGCTCAGATCATGCTCTCAGAGTCTGTGAGTTTGAGCCCTGCGTTGGGCTCTATGCTGACAGCTCGGAGCCTGGAGCCAGCTTCAGATTCTGTGTCTCTCTCTCTCTGCTTGTGTGAGTGCTCTCTCTCAAGAATAAATAAAACAAACAAAAAAAGGAAAGAGAAAGTGATTTTTATATGTAAGTGAGGTTTATTCAAAAGCTGAACACAAAGTTGATGACGGAGGACAGTTTACATTGGAATGCATATATTTCTTTAGCTTTGAAACCTATCAGGAAAAGAAATCAGAATCAAATGTCATGGAACCCTGAAGCACTATTGTGGTACATAGTTTGTAAACCACAATCACTAGATAATATTTTTCAGTTCTCTGATTTTGCTTTTTAGTTCCCACGTGAATATCTATTGACCTCCATCCAAAGGACTCCTTGGATTGATTTTTTTTTTTTTTTACTATGTGCCAATTGAGTAGAATAATCATTTGTGCTTGATTATTTGCATGGTCGAGTTTAAAATTATTTTTAGTGGTATTGCATGACAGAAACTTTTTAAAAGATGAGCACATGCAAATTTATTATTAAGCCAGTTATCACAGGTTAGATTTTGATTAATTGTTCTCCACACTGCTCTGTTAAACTGAATTTTCTCTGAAAAAAACTTAAAACACTGATGTCCCATCGGAGGGCATCTGAAAAACCCCAGCACAAAAGCCATTTATGTACAGCTTTGTATTCTCATAGGAGACAAGGGAGGCTGTTCGAGATGATCTCGTCCAACTTTCTATTTCCAAACAAACAGTTTGAAATTAGGAACTTCTAGTTGGTGGCATTTCTTGGTGAAGTCTATGGGGTAATAAATGTTAAGAGATTTGAATTCAAGGCATATTAAAACATTTTAAATAGAAAACTCTGGAAACCCATGGAATTTCTGGGTCCAGACCATGTCTGTGGCCATGGAAGTAGCTTAATTATTATCAGGTCGCTTTGAACTGTTGTAGCTGAGTTGACTCGCTTTGGACCATCGGATATCTTTGGATTATCTGCATAAAAGCATCCATAGTATCAGGGTTTAGCCTCACCTCTCCCAGCCTCTCTGTGTCCCCTAGATATACAGAGCCAGGCTGAGTCAGCTTTTTCCCTATCAGCAGCT
Organism: Herpailurus yagouaroundi; assembly: GCF_014898765.1. Taxonomy (NCBI): domain Eukaryota; kingdom Metazoa; phylum Chordata; class Mammalia; order Carnivora; family Felidae; genus Herpailurus; species Herpailurus yagouaroundi. The sequence goes on along the minus strand of NW_024412747.1, from coordinate 2,689,881 downwards.
GCAGGTTAAGGAACGCACCTGTTCTGTTTTTATACTCCCTTGTAGAAATATATTGCAATTTTTAAACACATTTTCCTGTTGGTAGACACTTAGACTGTTTCCCTTCTAAAAATTTCTGCTTACAAAACAATTCTGCAAGGCACAATCTTGTCCGTGTCTCATTGTGTACAGTGTGAGAACATCTTCCAGACATAAATTACGAATGGGTTGGCTGAGAAATAGAGCATACACCTATTTTATTTCTGTTTATTGTCTGACTGTGCCTTCTAGAATTTCTGGTGCCATGGTGAATGAAACAGTGTTGGTGGATGTCCTTTTCCTGTTCCTGACTTTGAGGGGGATTTCTGATGTTTCACCATTAAGGTGTTTGGTGTGGGTTTTTGGTAGACCTCTTTGTCAGGTAAAACAAGTTCTCTTATTCCTTGTTTGGGAAGAGTTTTTAGAGTTATAAGTGGTGGATGAGTTTTATCAGATACCTTTTTGGCCAACTTTGCTTTAATCCAGTCTCCAAGATGTTTCAAATGGGGCATCCTTCCAGTTTCCTAGTGTCTCCTATTTATGGGGTAATCTGGGGACCTCCAGTGACTTAAATTGAGCCTCTGTGTCTTGGGGAGGAGTCCTATAACTTTCAGTTAGCCACAGTCTGCCAGGAACCCCTGCTCTCCCATTCCCCTAAAGTGTTTGTGGGATTTACCAACAGATTCTTCCTTAAAACCAGCCAGTCAGATGTAGTCTTAAGCTTCTCAGTGGAGGGGTGCCCGGGTGGGTCAATCAGTTAAGCATCCGACTCAGGTCATGAGCTTCTGTTTTTTGAGTTCAAGCCCTGCATTGGGCTTTCTGCTGTCAGCACAGAGCCCGCTTCAGTTCCTCTGTCCCCGTCTCTCTCTGCCCCTCCCCAGATTGTACTCTCTCTCTCTCTCTCTCAAACAAAGATAAACATTAAAAAAAATTAAAAACATAAAAGAAGCTTCGCATTGGAGACACCTTCTGACCAGGTAGGGGCCCCACACTGCACTGATGAGTTGGGTCCTGCCCTCAGTCTTTGAGGGTATAGGGTGACCTCAACCTCCAGGGGAGGTGTGCACCCTAAGGGGTCTGAGCGCCCCTTTCCTCTATTTGTTGCATTTTTGGGCATTTGGACAGTTTATCAGGTGTTTGTATGAAACCAAAGTGCCAGTATCTGTTATTTATGGACAAAACGGGAAATGCTGTAAATTTCATGACATTTTATGTCCAGTGTCCTATTTGCTCTAAAGGAAAGTCCAGAAAGGCTGGCAGCTGGAGTTGTGAGTTAAGAAAATGACCTCCTGTTCCATTTATCTTAGGTAAATGTGAATAGCATCTCTGGGCACGGAGCCCAGGGAGGGAAGCGATCTGGTAGGATTAAGGCGACCACTCGGTGACGTGGAGTATTCCACAGACGCGTGGAGGACAGAGGAGTGCAACACCATTGCTGGTGGCATTGCTAGAGCGAGCTGCAGCCGAGAGGAGCACACCCATATCTTGGGGGCAAAGAGATTTTGCAAGCTGGGGTCTTTGATCTCATCTGCTCAGTGAGCTCAAGGTCAGATGCACGGAAGGGGCTCTGACCCCCAGAGCACAGTGCATTGCTCCCTGTTGACGGCTTATATTATTTTATTTTCTCCTCTCCCTGTGTCACTGGAAGCTGTGAATGGGGAGAGCCCGTCAGGCTTGTCCCGCCTGGTCGTCTCCAGGACAGGGGGAGACCACTGCTGCTGCGGGTGAAGTCTGCAGCCTCTCCTCGCTCCCTGCTGGGGGAGACCCCCGTCAGCTCCAGGTGGCTTGAGACTACATTTCTTCTTCTTTCAGTACCTCCTTGGCATTCTTAAATTTAACGTTCGCAGCTTGTCTTTGGTGAGTAACTCCTAAAGTCTGTGGCAGCACGTTTGTAAATGTGCCGAGGCACAAACATTTCCCTCTTGTTGGGTGGTTCTGATATGATGGTGTGGAAGTGGAATGACTCTGCAAAACGTAAAATCAGGCCATTCCGTTCAAATTCTCCAGTAGCTTCCCATGGCAGCCAGGGTCAACCCCAAGCTCCCTCCCAGGGACTCATACCCCAGCCTCAGGGTCCTGCCTGGCCCACCAGCTTTCTATAAACCTCACTTTGGAGGGTTTTGCTTCTGAACGCAGACGTCCGCAGCTCTTCCTTGGAAGAGATTCCTTTACCATTGAACGGAGCTGCTTTGTACCAGCGAGTTTATGCCTCTGGTCACCCCCTAGCCCTCTCCATAGTGGTTCAGGATGGAAACAGGAAAGCCCAGCTTCCTGTTGAGGCAGAACAAACACTCTGGAGTTCCCACGTGGAATCAGGAACTTTGGCTGCAACAGCCTTCTTAGCTTGGCTTCCCTCTGCTCCCGGATCCCATCCCCAAGCCCCTACCAGCTTCCTGGGAGCACTTCCTTACTGCCCCCCTGCATACAGCTCTTCCTCCAAGAGTTGGATCCATGGGAATCCAACCGAAGACCCAAGTTTAGTAGCCTGTCTCCAACCACTCTTGGGGAAATGGAATTAAAAACTCAATCTTCAAAAACATCTTAAAAAAAAAAAAAAAAAAGTAATTTTTTTCCAGTCCAGAAATCCTCTCTGCAAAGGTAGTAGAGAAAAAAAAAAAAACGTTTTATTATTGAATATGCATTAAGCCAGAACGTGATTACATGTGGGCAATCTGCTAAAACAGTAAAGACGAAGAAATCTCACTTTCGTATATGGTGACGTAGACCCAGCCCATGGCATGCGTGGTCTCAAGACAATAACTAGTCCCCAGGTAAGACGATGTGACCTCACCATTTATTATACACAGTTCATTCTAAATTTACCTGGCCATTGGAGTGATCATCAGTATTAACTGGTTTTATACAAAGAAAAAGTTTATTTTTCCTATCTTTTAAAAGAAATTTTAACGTTTATTTTTGAGAGAGAGGGAGCAGGAGCCAGAGAGCCTGAGTGGGGGAGGAGCAGAGAGAGGGAGATACAGAATCTGAAGCAGGCTCCAGGCTGCGAGCTGTCAGTACAGAGCCTGACGCAGGTCTGGCTCGAACCCAGGACCCGTGAGATCATGACCTGAGCTGAAGTCTGACACTCAACACACTGAGCCACCCAGGTGCCCCTGTATTTCCTGTCTTTAGGACAGGAGGTAATTTTGCAATTGGAGCCAGGTGCAGCCCACGAAGTGAGGCTCCTCCCCTCCTCCAGAGACTGGGACGTGGGGGTGCTCCCTCCCTTGGATGTTTATGTTCTGTAGAGATGGTTCTCAGGTCCTTGAGAAAGACCCATGTGGGTCATGTAGCTGGTAGAGCTTTTAATTAGCTGTAAAATAACTTACGTAGATTTCAAAGAGACAAGAAAAAATCTACAATCACTAATTTTCTAAAGCAAATACTCAAAGGGGAGGTGGCACATCACTTCCCATATTTGTAACTGTGGGAATTAAGCTTATTTCAAATTACTTGGTCTTCCATCGTGTTTCAGTCCTAGCTGCCTTAGAAACTGTCATATACCTTATGTTACTTTCTTCATAGCTTTCTGAATGTGATACTTGATACATACACAATAGTATATGTAACACCTCGCTAAGTTACAAAGCCTAGTAACAAAGTGAATACTTGTGACCCTAGCACCTGGCTTGAGAACTAAGCCGTGGGTGTCCTGTTCTACCCTTTTTATTCCCTTCCAGAGACTTCCGAACCTGAATTTTATGTTCATTTTTTCCTTCCTTGTATCACATGTTGCATGTTTCCCTAACTGAAAGTTCTAAACGAAACCACTAATTTAGCTCTGCTTCGTTTCACACTTTAAAAAAAGGGGTTGGGGGGCGCCTGGGTGGCGCAGTCGGTTAAGCATCCGACTTCAGCCAGGTCACGATCTCGCGGTCCGTGAGTTCGAGCCCCGCGTCGGGCTCTGGGCTGATGGCTCAGAGCCTGGAGCCTGTTTCCGATTCTGTGTCTCCCTCTCTCTCTCTGCCCCTCCCCCGTTCATGCTCTGTCTCTCTCTGTCCCAAAAATAAATAAACGTTGAAAAAAAAAATTAAAAAAAAATAAAAAATAAAAAAAAGGGGGTGGTGCACAGGTACCTGGGTGGCTCAGTCAGTTAGGTGTCTGACTCTTGGTTTCAGCTCAGGTCACGATCTCATAGTTTCATGGGATCGAACACACATCGGGCTCTGCACTGACAGTGAGGAGCCTGTTTGGGATTCTCTGTCTCCCCTCCCTCTGTCTGTCCCTCCCCAACCTGTACCATCTCTCTCTCTCTCTCTCTAAATAAATAAATACATTAGTAAGTAAGTAAATAAATAAAACTTAAAAAGGCACCCTGTAGGTTGTTTTTGGGGACTAGACTTTCACAGTCAGCGTTGTGTTTCTTTTTTATTTTTATTTTTAACGTTTATTCATTTTTGAGAGAGAGCACAAGCAGGGGAAGGGCCGAGAGAGACAGAGACACAGAATCCGAAGCAGGTTCCGGGCTCTGAGCTGTCAGCACAGAGCCTGACATGGGGCTCGAACTCACGAACCGTGAGATCATGACCTGAGCAGAAGTCGGACGCTTAACCGACGGAGCCACCCAGGCGCCCCATCAGTTAGCATTGTGTTTCTGACACTCAGCTGATTTTTGCCCAAAGCATGCACATTCATTTTTGCTATCATCTGATACTTGGTGATGTGCACATTTAAGCATTTACGTATCCATTCTCCTGTCTGTGGGCAAATGGGTAGTTTTCCTCTTCTGTGAAAATCTATGAACATTCTCGTGTCTCCTGGCACCGTAATCCGGAGTTGCTGATGTGCATGCACTAGGGTTGAAATACTAGGCACCTGTTTTTATTTTCCTTACAGCACGGATGCCTCTGAAGATGCCTTGTTCATCTGTTTGTTTCCCTGTTTATCGTCTGTCTCCTTCTCTCCTGTTCCAGTGTGAGCTGTCAGAGAGTCCTCTGTGTGTACACATTGCGTCTAGATCTGCTGTACATGGGAATGCCAGTGGCCCAAATGCTGAATAGTGGTTTTTCCTGAAAAGACCCTCCAGAGAATACCAACTCTCCATTTTGGTGATGGCAGCGAGGAACAAAAATGAGGAACACTAGGAAACTGATGGTTGCTAGCCTGAAAATAGAAGTTTTAAGGGAGAAATTATATGCCTTGGCTGTATCTTTGAGTGTAGGGGTTTCTGACCGTCAAGATCTATTATTAAAGTTGAAAGGGTTTTCTCTTCCAGCTGCCACTGTGTTGGAGTAAACAATCATGGTTAAGGCATTGAGGTCTCGGTCAACAGAGCAATAATGTAAGTATTGGTAAGAGTGTTAGGTTACAGTTTGCCAAGAGGTGGGTATGCTGATAATAGATACTGACTGAAGAGGGGTTTCAGATTAGCATCCATTTGGATAGCAGATGTGATACGTGGTGCTATCTTGGGTGTAATGAAAACAGAATCAGCTGCTGAATTTCTCTTGAAAAGCCATCTTTTCAGAAGGAGTGGAAAGACTTCATCACATGGCAGGGTTTGGAAATTTAGGGAGATGTCCAAGTAGGATTTAAAATCTTCGTGGATTTCCCTGTTTTTAACCCCACCTTCTAATCTGGTGGGTGATATCTACGGACTGTGAGAAAGCTGTCTGAGGAGCACAGCAGTTTTGCAAAGAGGTGCTCCTGGAGTCAGCGTGCGGTTTGTGTCTTTGAGAAGGTTGTTCAGTTGACACAGGAATGCATGAGAAAACAGTTCTGGGAGTCACTGACACGGCCCTCCTGGGAACCCACTTCAAATATGCAGATAACATGGCGGCCGCATTCCTGGAGGAAACCATTCCCACCGCGCGCGTAGGGTCCTAGGATTCGCTCCTTCTCAGAGCACTTGGCTGTATTGGCGCCTCTTCTCCCTGACTCGTTCATTGGTGACAGCTTAAATCCTTTTAGAACTCCTTTTCTTTCTTAACCAGTTTCTCTCCACTAGTAAAAATACTTCTTAGGAGTTGGGCTGTTTTGAATTGTCATTTTGCCAGTTTTTTTTTTTTTTCCCCCTTTCACTTGGAGAATGTGTGAATCTATTTCCAGAATGCCCTCATTTACTCTAGTGGTTTAATTTTTGAATTTTAAACTACAGATGCATCCTCCTGTTGAGTCTTTGAACAAAGAGACGGTAGTTTGCAGACCTACCTTCTTTTGGAGTGTTTGTTTTGTTTTGTTTGTTTTTTGCAGTTAAAATCTAGAATAATCACCCATTTATAATTAGGTTATCATTAAACATAACACTTAGCAAAAATCTAAATTTACCCTTAATCTTATGCCAGCTTTAAAATTTTTTTTGGGGGGGGGGCTGTAAATTCCCTTTATTCTGGACTGGGGATGACTAATGCCTAAACAAATCTCTTAGTAAGAGTCTTGGGGGTCAAGCAGACAACTTGGAAATAGGGATTTGAAATTCCAGGAAACTCCTTTTAGCTAAAAAAAAAAAAAAAAAAAAATACTGAGTGCCAGAAAAGATCAAGGATACCATGCTGAATTATATATTTACGTAAGAGGCATTGAGAGATCTTTCTTTTTGATTAAAGACTGAAAGGGCTTTTAAAGCATTTTTAGCGTAGCTTAATTATTTAAAAAAAAATTTTTTTTTTAACATTTATTTATTTTTGAGACAGAGACAGAGCATGAACGGGGGAGGGGCAGAGAGAGAGGGAGACACAGAATCGGAAGCAGGCTCCAGGCTCTGAGCCATCAACCCAGAGCCCGACACGGGGCTCGAACTCACGGGCCGCGAGATCGTGACCTGAGCCGAAGTCGGACACTCAACCGACTGAGCCACCCAGGCGCCCCAAGCGTAGCTTAATTATTAAACAAACAAGCACCTAGTCAGTCTTGCGAATTTTGATACATTTCCCTTTTTCTGTTACCTTAAGAAGGAAGGGGGTCTGTAGCTGTTCTCGTAGCATTAGCAGTATCCAGTGATATCCAGCATTTCTAGCGGGCAGTGGCGGGACATACACACAGTGACCTGCTGCTGAGGGCATTATTTCTTCCCTCTTTGCAGCTGAACTTTTCCTCCTCACTGATCAACTTCCTCCTGCACAAGTGATGAGCCTCTTACACCTTCAGCATTTTGAACGTGTCTAGGGGCAGCCATGCAACGTTGAGATTCCTTCGGTGATCGCATTTTCAAATTTTATTGTAGTTGCTGCCTCTTACGTCATGCATAACGTAAAAATAAACTCCTCGACACCAGGAGCCATGTCTTCACCACCTGTACATTCTCCGCTGGTTTATCTGGCACATAGTCCTTGTGCCCTGACTATTTGCTGAACTGAATGTTGTGGAATCTTGGAGTGCTGTGGCTGTCAGAGAATCAGTTTTAACTGAATACGGCAAGACCGAACATGCGGTCAGTTATTGCAGAGTCGTCTTATATGGGAGAGTAACCAAGTAAGGGATGTTGGCCAGTTACAGTGGTGTTTTCTTTTTATTTTTTTAAATGTGATTTGACTTAACAAAATTTTAAACATTATATGAAAAAAAATATTTAATGTTTGTTTTTGAGAGTGCGTGTGCACATGCGTGCATGAGGAGGGGAGGGGCAGAGAGGGAGGGAGACACAGAATCGGAAGCAGGCTCCGGGCTCTGAGCTGTCAGCACAGAGCGTGACACGGGGCTCGAACCCACAAACCTTGAGATCATGACCTGACCCTAAGTTGGATGCTTTGCTTAACCAACTGAGCCACCGAAGCGTACCTCAGTGGTGCTTTCTTAAAAAGACTTCTGCTACCTTGACTTGACCTTGGTCTCCTTACAGTACTCCTATTTGGTTTTATTCAGGACAGACTTTAAATATTTATTTTTGAGAGAAAGTGCATGAGCAGGGGAGGGGGGGAGAGAGAGAGAGAGACAGTGGGACAGAGGATGTGAAGCAGGCTCTGGGCTAACAGCAGTAAGCCCAATGCGGGGCTCAAACTCACAAGCCGTGAGATCACGACCTGAGCCAAAGACGGACGCTCAACGAACTGAGCCACTCAGGTGCCCCAAGGACAGACTTAACCCAGCCACTGGGCTTGTTAACTGTAATTATCTGAAAATTGGATGGCACAGTAGTTCTCTTGTGAACCGTGTTCTATAAGCTGTGGGGACAACATGGGTGTGTAAATGGGCTTTGGCTGAAGTGTTCAGGGTCTAATAAACATGAGACTGTGGGATAAATAATTCGAAAAACCCCACCTTTCCTTTCTAATCTCCTTTTCTTTGGGAAATTGCTTTTCGTCTATCTCTGTACGCGATGATCGTGTGGGTGTTCTATCTCTACGCAGAAGTGTATTAGAAAAGGCAGCGTGGTGTAAGGGGAAGAACATGAGTTTTGAACCCATGCGGGCTTGTGTTTGAATCTAGGTTCTGGCTGTGCGATCCTTGGACAAATTACTCTGAGCTTCATTTCTTTATATAAAATGGTATGAGTTATATCTACCTTGTAGGATTGTTACACTGATGAGAGAGGATGAATGAAGTGACTGGCACACAGTAGGTATGAAATGGTAGTAGTTACTTTTATCGACATTGGAATTGCCCTGCCCTTTAAGATTACCTAGACAAGATTTGGTCCCACCTCTATCCAGAGGCTTGAATTCCAAGAATCTCCCATCCTGTGACCTCACATCATCATGACATTGCTTGTTGGAGGTCAAACCATGGTCCAACACGAAATCAAATGCTCTCTTTCTCTGTATGCTTTTAAATATGAGCGTGTCAGGAGGCCACTGTTACAGAAGGAGAGATACAGTAACAATCAAGAGCACCGGCTCTAAAGTAAGACACATCTTGTTCAAGTTCCAACTTGCTACTTCCCTTGTATCGGGAAAGTGATTCAATGTCTCTAAGCCCTGGGAAAGGTGAGTACCCTACCTGAAATGTTGTGAATTCTTCAGGTTCTTACATTTATGCACTTATTGCTGGCTCCAAGCTCTAGCTTCTTCCAGATTGGGTTTCTCTTTCGAGTAGACAAATCTAGTAGAGACGCTGTTCAAAGCATCAGTGGAGTGTTCAGAGAGTCCCATGTACTGGGAGATAGTACGTCAAAAACTAAGGCGATAATTGTTTCCAGATGTGGTTGAGGGTGCATTGTTAGATCTGGGGAGTTTATTCAAAAGGTGCCTTTTGCATTATTTTCTATGCCTATATGTACCCTTGAAATATTTGAAAATTAAGAAAGAAATTTAAAGGAGGAAGGATAGGCGTGTAATTAGTACGTGATGCGGCTAGCTAGGTTTAGAGATATTTTGGTGAGATTTAGCAGTTAGGTCCCCCCAAACATACTTGCCAATTAAGTGCTATCAGCAAATAAAGTAACTGACTCATTATAGAAGTTCATTTTATAAAGTTAACCATAGGCAACACTCTCTGTGGAGAGTACAAATAGCAGGGTCCTGTTAGATCTCATTAAGAGTGAGATATGGGATGTCTTATTCTCCTTCAGAATGCAAAGAAGCTCACCCCACATCTGTTACAGACAGCCACAGTATCCTGGATTAATTTAACTTTTGACCTCTCCATGAATTTGATGGGAGCAACAAGATAGCTCATAACTGGTCTTTGGTGATCATATTACTTTGTTTCCCGGTGAAATGAAGCCCAGGCTCCCTCAGTGAAGTAGTGAAATGGGGCCCCTCTGGGAATTTTTATGGAGAGGAAGATCGACACCAGTATTTTCAAATATAAGAGACATTGCCATCATGATTCACGTGCTGGCCTGTTTTCCACTCAAGAAAGCTTGTTAGTGGGGTTTTGAGGACTTAACGTGTGCTAGGCCCAGTGGCTAAGTATTCTCTGTACATCCTTGCTTATGACAGCCTTGTGAGGTTATGTTCTTTCATTATTTTCCTTTGTTCCTCACCGTTCCTAGGGCTTAGAGACATTGAATCACTTTCCCGATACAGTAAGGGAAGTAGCAAGTTGGAACTTGAACAAGATGTGTCTTACTTTAGAGCCCATGATCTTGATTGTTACTGTATCTCTCCTTCTGTAACAGTGGCCTCCTGACACGTTCATATTTAAAGGCATACAGAGAAAGAGAGCATTTGATTTCATGTTGAACCATAGTTTGACCTCCTGCGAGCAATGTCATGATGATGTGAGATCACTGGATGGGAGGAATTCAAGCCTCTGCATAGAGGTGGGACCAAACCTTTTATTTTTGTGTCTTCGAGCAATTAACACTAGCATGTGGAAAGCCCCTGAATATAGGTTAAGGCAGGTAATTTTCTTGGACTTGTAGTTTGAAAGGTTATTTATTTATTTATTTATTTAATAGCATGGTTCACACAACTGCCTTCTTTTCTATGAAAGAAAATACTACAGGTAGAACTTAGGCTAATGGAAATATTAAACCTATGGTACGTTTCACTGATTTTTGATAATATATTTGGGGAATTTGAAAATGCGGGGATGAAGCTCTTGAGTGTTTCAATGGGAAGGTTCTAGAAATCCTCCTAGATTTCATGTCTGGAGGCATTAGTAGAAAATCCCACAGATTTTGGCTTCAGAGGCTTTGAATTTGCTTTTGATTGTCAGGGATCCACTTCCCATACTGCTGGAAGAAGAAAATTCTGATTTGCTGGCATGAGAGTCCAGGGTTTAAGTCACAGTGCTTTCAGTTTGGCTCTGATTACTTCTTTTAGATCTCAGGGTCATGATTTTGAAGGTGAAATTTCACAAATAAACAGGAATCGCAGGAGAAAGTAGATTGGGTTGATTAGTTTTCCTCTTGAGTTTTACTTCTGATTAATTTTAGATCTAGGCATAATGATGATGCTGTCAGGAAAATAGTTTTAGGGGCCATTTAATTTTGCATTAGGATTGTACTCTGCTTGATTTTTAATTTTAAGCTTGGTATCAAGACATTAGTATTCACATGCCGTTTTGCAATTGCCAGATTTGTCCAGAGACCAAAGTGTACTTCTTCTTCTGAAAGACATTATTGCTTAAAAACTGGGTCTCTGCCTGTTCCAGTGATGGATATATCAGAGTGGAGAAATGACCTTAACAGAGGGAGCCACCCAGACTTTTGGTATGTTGACTGTAAAGAAAATGACTCAGTAATGCATAGGGCCCCTGTCAAAATGCTCTATGAATGGCTACTTCTAAATGTTACTTAGAAGTAAGAAATGAAACGTGTGTCCTGTTACAATGGATCTTTAAGCAGGGTAGCATATGATTGCAGAGTTCATTCAGAAAGACCTGAGTTCAAATTCTGCTACTCTTGGAATCTTTCTGTATTTCCTTGCAAACCCCTGTTTTCTCATCTGCTAAGTGAGCATATAAATAGTTTCAAAAATATCCAAGTTTATGGATGTTTAGCTCAGTGTGGGATCATTATTGTTATTGATATTGTATTGTTGCTTATGATAATCGAAGTGTCAAGGCGATTGCTGATGGAGCAGGGTAAGGGCCTTGTAATTGATGCCCTTTGGGAACTGGAGGTGGGCTAAGTGTGGAGTCCGAGGTTTTTAAGCAACGGGACATGACCTGTACTGATCTAGCATGTATTTACGAAAGACCTTTACAATAGTCACCGTGCTGGGTGCTGGATCACATTCGCTTTTTAAACAGGTGATTCAAGGGGCACCTGGTTGGCTCAGTCGGTTAAGCATCCGGCTTTGGCTCAGGTCATGATCTCGTGGTCTGTGAGTTCGAGCCCTGTGTTAGGCTCTGTACTGACAGCTCAGAGCCTGGAACCTGCTTCGGATTCTGTGTCTCCCTCTCTCTCTGCCCCTCCTCTGCTCGCACTCTTCTCTCTCTCTCTCTCTAAAATAAGCATTAAAAAAAATAAATAAAAAAAGGTGATTCAAGGGGTGCCTGGGTGGCTCAGTCTGTTAAGCATTTGGCTCTTTGGTTTTGGCTTAGATGGTGATCTCACAGTTGCTTTGTGGGTTCCAGCCCCATGTTGGGCTCCACGCTGGCTGCATGGGGCCTGCTTGTGATTCTGTCTCTCCCCCAGTGGGAGATGATGAAGGTTTGGACAAAGAGTTGATGGATGACAGAGTATTTAGAGCAAAAATGGAAGTGAGGCAGATGAATTGGTCTGAGGAACGCTAGGATGGGAGAAGAATGAATTAAGGATGAATTAAAGGTTTCTAGTGTTGGTACTTGGGCGAACGATGACTTTATTAATGGAGAGGCGACATATAGGAGAATGGAAATAAGTTGATAAGAGTTGGGAAAGGAGACCGTGTCTGTCTTTCCTAGGACTTCTTTAATTGAAATCTAAATTTTTTTTTAAATAACGATGGGCCTTTATTACCCATCATTTTTCTGACAGTTCAAATTAGGTAATAATATTTCTATCAAATAACTCTTGTGCACTGTTGCAATATATTTGGTTGGATAATGAATTTAATGTTGAGTCAGCTGGCATGAAACAGTTCTAGATAGGACGAGGGATGTGTATGCAGAGCATATTTTTTGTGTAGTTCCTGAAGGTTATAAACTACAACTCAATAAATGTCTTTTAGTTTTTCAATAAGTTTGCAGGCAACCTGCGAAACCATTTTTAGGCCATGGGTAGAAAATGAACATCGTAAATTTAGATGATGCTTCTTTGAGTTGTTACATATTTTTTCATTTAAATCACCCCAAGGCTGTGTTTGTATTAGAAATAAAAATGTAGTCTTCTACTATAGGAATTCTGTGGGCTGTGGAGTGGTGTTTCAGTTCTGCAAAGGACAGATTAAAATAATGCGTCTCTTAAAGTTTTCTGGGTTGGTACTTATTACTTTCAAAAAGTTTCATTCTCCCGGGAAGTAGATTTAAAGGGTGGATGACCCTGGGAAGCACCTTTGTCGTAAATTAATAAATGCGATTTAAGGAGAGGAGGACCACACACACACATTCACACACACACACACACACACACACACACACACACACACACCAAAAAGACTGCAGCCTGGGAGAAGGGCTTTGGGTTGCATTGCTGTCGCCAGATAACACTGGTAACCTCCAATTATAGCCCCCAAAGGGAAGAGGTCACAGGAGCTGTGGATTATGGATGGTGCACTTTTCTCTGCAAATCTGATTCTCGGCTTCTCTGCACCTTTGGTTTCTGAGAGCGCCTCGTGGGGCTGGCTTGTTCCTTCGTTGTTACTCTCCAGGGACACAGATAAAAGTGCTCACCTACTGATCAGTGAGTGATGTATTGCCTCTCTGAACAAAGTATTACTTGTGGGGCAGTCTGAGATCTGGAGATGTGCAGTGATTTGATGATGAAAATTTCCAGCTATTCTGCGATGAGGTTGTCCCCCTGGACCCTGTGAAGGTCTGTGGGCTAGGAAAGTTAGGTGCAGCTTTATTTATTTATTTATTTATTTATTCATTCATTCATTCATTCATTCATTCATTTATTTAAAGACAAAGACAAGTGTCTGTGCTGCAGAAGTTTCCAGAGTCTTTAGCGTGAATCTACAACTAAGAATATACAGTATATGGCTTTTTATACAATTACTTGACTTTTTTTTTTGTTTGGATTTAAGATCTAAAATTTTTATTTATTTTTATTGAGGCATAATTGACATGCAACATTTTATTAGCTTCAGGCGTACAATAAAATGTTTTGATATTTGTATAGATTGTGAAACGATCACCATGGTAAGTCTGGTTAGCATCCGTCACATACACAGTTACAGATTTTTTTTTCTTTTTTTTAGATGTTCTATTTATTGTTGAGAGAGAGGGCACGAGTGGCAGTGGGGGAGGGACAGAGAGAGAGGGGGAACAGAGGATCTGAAGTGGGCTTTGAGCTGTCGGCACAGAGCCCAGTGTGGGGCTCGAAGTCACAAACTGTGTGATCGTGACCTGAGCCAAAGTCGAATGCTTAACCAACTGAGCCACCCCGGTGCCCTAGGAGTTTTTTTCTTGCGGTGGGAACCTTCAAGATCCACTCTCTTAGCAGCTTCCCAGTATGGATTACAGTATTACGTTGTGCAGTGCGTTACCATTCCCAGGATGGATTTTATAATTGGAAGTTGGTGCCTCTGCATCCCCTTCACCCATCTTGTCTACCCCCGACCCTCCACCTCTCACAACCACCATCTGTGTTCTGTGTCTACGAGCTTAGCTTTTCTGTTTGTTTGTTTTTAGATTCCTCGTGGAAGTTATTTTCCGTTTCTGATTGGCCAGTAGAACACTGTTAAACTGCTTACCCAGCTTTCTGAAGACAAAGTAGGATTTAAGCAAAAGAATTCAGTAGTGACCTTGGTGGATTTGGACCTTCTTTGTCTTCCTAAGAGGTTTTATAGACTGCAGCGGGCATAACATACGTGGTTTAAAGTATATTATACTTGTATATATTTTTGCTTTCACTCTCTCCCCATTGGTTTCAAGAGTGAAATAGGATTTTTATTTTATTTTTAAATGTTTATTTTTGAGAGAGAGAGAGAACAAGGGAGGGGCAGAGAGAGATGGGGACAGAGGATCCCAAGCAGGCTCCAGGCTGCCAGCGCAGAGCCTGATGTGGGGCTTGAACTCACGAACCGTGAGATCATGACCTGAGCTGAAGGCAGACGCTCAACCGACTGAGCCACCCAGGTGCTGCGAGAGTGAAATAGGATTTTTATTTTATTTTTTAAATGTTTATTTTTGAGAGAGACATAGAACAAGGGAGGGGCAGAGAGAGATGGGGACAGAGGATCCCAAGCAGGCTCCGGGCTGCCAGCGCAGAGCCCGATGTGGGGCTTGAACTCACGAACCGCGAGATCATGACCTGAGCTGAAGGCAGACGCTCAACCGACTGAGCCACCCAGGTGCTGCGAGAGTGAAATAGGATTTTGAAACGTGTGTGAGTCCCTCTATACCAGGCTCTCATTGTTGTCAGCAGTGAAGATGGATGCGTGCTTCGTCACTCTTCATCCTTTCCTCCTGCTTTTGCGAAGTCTCAGGTGCCCCTGGGGCCACTTGGCATTTCATGCCTCCGGGGTCTTTAGGTCTTTGGGGATTAACTTTGGGCGGCAGTTATCTCTTTCTTTCCTCAGATGAAACTCCCTGATAAAAGAGGGGACCTGAACTAAATCAACACACGAAACTGACAGGCAGGCAGTGGGTTAGGAAACTAAAGACAGAGACCAGAATTTGATTTAGGGGGAAGAATAGATGGTTAGATTTGAAACAGAAGGTGGATGTTTGTGGTTTCGTATTGGAAGAGAGCTTAGCGAGTTTTATTTTTCACGTTTATTTGTTTTAAATTTTTTAACGTTTATTCATTTTTGAGAGAGGGGGAGAGACAGAGCATGAGTGGGGAGGGGCAGAGAGAGAGGGAGACACAGAATCCGAAACAGGCTCCAGGCTCGGAGCTGTGGGCACAGAGCCCGACGCGGGGCTCGAACTCAGGAACCGCGAGATCACGAGCGGAGCCGAAGTCGGACGCTTAACCAGCTGAGCCCCCCACGTGCCCCTTAGTGAGTTTTTACTAAGTAAAGTAAGTGTCCACCTGCATGTTCCTGTGGTTTCTATGTAAATGATTTAGTAATTCAGGAGCGTGTGCACGGCTGAGTATTTAACGGTCCTTCATGCAGTTCTAGATCTGATTGGGAGGAATAGGAAGGGTTAGTGTTGCTACTACTCTGCAGGGAGAGTGGAAGTTGAATTCTGAGTGTCTAGAAATTATAAAAGTTTGCCATGACCACAACATTGAGGGCGGCAACACAGGCATAAACTAATGCTCTCGTCCAGTCCCCTTGCCACTTGACCAGCCGTTTGCTTATGTGGCACTCCTCTGCCCCTGGGGGCCTGTAGGGATCTTCATAGCCCTGATGGTGCCCTGTCACCTCTCCCAGCTGGGCCTTTACATGACTGCTCATTCTGCCCAGCCTCACATCTGTCTTTTTCGGCTTTTCACCTGCAGGTGTCTGGTTGGACGCTTAGGCCTCTGGGTTGGAGAGACCTGCCCTGGTCCTTTATTTAGCGGTGTGGGTCCTGTGTTCTCACAGCGTCTGGGGCACCCCTGCCGCATCCCTGAGCATCGTGTCACAGGTTTATCAAAGTGTGTTCTTTGGGACCCTCCTTCCCCCACTGGTGGTACTTTCCACAAAATCTGTGGTCAGAAAGTTCTGGAATGGATGGTAATGATGTTTGCACAGCATTGTGAATGTACTTAAGGCCAGTGAACTGTGCACTAAAAAAATGCTTAAAATTATAAATTTTACCAAGCAAAAAAGAAAGAAGTCTGGGAGAATAACTCATTTACGCTCACTTCCTGGAGATTTTGCATTAAAGAATCTGAGAAGTCTTAGGGCACCTGGGTGGCTGAGTAGTTTGAGAGTCCAACGTGGGCTCAGGTCATGATCTTGCCATTCATGAGTTCGAGCCCCGCATCTGGCTCGCTGCTGTCAGCACAGACCCCGCTTCGGATCCTTTGTCCCCCTCTGTCTGCCCCTCCCCTGCTTGCGCTTTCTCAAAAAATAAACATTAAAAAAATATGAGAAGTCTTTTTTTAAAAAATACTTATTCATTTTTGAGAGAGAGAACATGAGCAGGAGAGGGGCAGAGAGAGAGAGAGAGAGAGAGAGAATCCCAAGCAAGCTCTGTCCTGTCCTCACAGATCCCAGTGTGGGGCTTGGGCTCACCAATCACGAGATCATGACCTCAGCTGAAGTTGGACCCTCAATTGACTGAACCACTCAGGCACCCCAGAATATGATAAGTCTTAAAAACCTGTTTAATTTTGCTTGACTCAGTGTTCCCAATGCTGAAATATTTTTTTTTTTTAATTTTTTTTTCAACGTTTTTTATTTATTTTTGGGACAGAGAGAGACAGAGCATGAACGGGGGAGGGGCAGAGAGAGAGGGAGACACAGAATCGGAAACAGGCTCCAGGCTCCGAGCCATCAGCCCGGAGCCTGACGCGGGGCTCGAACTCACGGACCGCGAGATCGTGACCTGGCTGAAGTCGGACGCTCAACCGACTGCGCCACCCAGGCGCCCCTGAAATATTTTTTTTAAAAAGCGCAATTACCTGTTAATGTCTGCAAATTGATATTGTCATTAATATTAACTATTAATTTTAATATTAATATTAAAATGCATTTTCCCACTTAACTGTGGCTCTCCCACACTATTTGGTGATCTTCCTGAGAGTATGGGCAGGACCACTTTTGTAGTCCTAGAATAGAGGCCAGCATAAGCCTTCGATAAGTATATTGTCTATTCAACTATATTGTATATTCAGTTCAGTAAGTATGTTCAACCAGTACACTGATGTATAGAGTGCAGTGGGGTCATGAAAGGAAGGTGGAGGTCTAGACCACTGTCACGTTTACTGTGTGGGTTCCGTGACCCCTTGGACTCTGACCGATTTCTTCACCTATGAAATGCAAGTGAAAAACACCGTAGGAAGATTACGAGCGTTTGTGCACTTTGAGTATCTGGCATCGAAGGTAAACGAATGGCAGTTGGTTTCCTCTCCCCGTGGAAAGTTAAATCATCATAAAGTACTTATAGACGAAGTGGTTCAGGTGTTCAGGATGAGATTCCTTCCCGCTGTGGGGAGTCAGAGAAGGTTGTATTGTCGTGGGGGGCTCAGGGATTGGCGGAGTTTGGACTGTGGAGATAAAGGGAGGAGACATTAAAGAGAACAAGAAGAGTCAATGTACGGAGAGGAGAGAATGGAGCACTCATGGACTCTTGAGAGAAATGTGTCACCTGCACCGTGTATCCCTCCCAGATACTCTTTCTCCCTGACTCTTAAGGAGGAAATTAGTGATGTTTACCTGTATCTATCAAGATCGCACAGTTTTGCCTTAGTTTCCTTTGTCTCCCTTTTTTCTGGTCCTCCTACTCCTAAAAGTGCCTCGGCGTTTGCTTTCTCAACCTTCAACGGGTAGCATTTTGGTATGCTGTGTCTTTGTCCAAAATATTGTCTACTAACAGCTGAACTCATAGGCTGTGAGCTCTTTTAGGGCAATAATCATATTCTTTTTCATCCCTTCAGTGCTTAGAATTGTGCTCAACCCAGAGTAGTTAGGGACTAAATGATTGCCACCTGAATGCGTGAACGAATGAATGAATGAAGAAAGAAAGAATGGATCTAGCTCTGTGTGTCTGAGACAGGCTCAGGATCTCTCATGAGTTTATGTGAAGTGCTAGGCGGTAGCCAGAATTGGAGAACAAGGCCTTTCTTTCAGACTTGATGTGATTGGACAGAGCAGCATGCTTGCGATACGTAATATATGGTCCAGGTTACTGTTGTTAGAAAGGCGTGAGCCGAATTGAGAAGAGAGAAGTGGAAGCTAATCAGTAGTCATGTTAGGTCCAGGACAGGGCATGGTCTGTGGGGACCACACCTAGGGAGGAACAGTGATCAGTAGACAGGAGAGTTCTGTGCAATGTGTGAATTGCTTTTATGACAAATACACATACATATATTAAAAAAATTTTTTTTAATGTTTATTTTTGAGAGAGACAGAACATGAGCAGGGAGGGGCAGAGAGTGAGGGAGACACAGAAATTGAAGCAGACTCCAGGCTCTGAGCTGTCAGCACAGAGCCTGACGCAGGACTCGAACCCACGAGCTGTGAGATCATGACCTGAGCCAAAGTTGGACGCCCAGCTGACTGAGCCATCCAGGGGCCCCAATACACTTATATTTTCATGGCACTTGTGATTTGGCTCATTAAACACTTTATTGTGTACTCTGCAAGGAGCTGGGCATCAGAGGGATACAAAGACCTTATAATAGATTGATCCTTGGGGAAATTTTCAATTTTATAGAGAAAACATACACATTTGAGCTAGCTTTTAAGGCCCAAATCAATCACCATCTCATCCATAACCTCATCCCCAATGAACACACAAGCTTATGAAATTATTAATGTGAGTTGGAAACTTAATTCTGTGTCCTATTACTTACTAATTGCTTCCTATGTGGGGATTAGTTTTATTTTCCTCTCCAGAATGAATATTAGAGGCCAGGGACCATGCCTTACTAATGGGAATGATGAATACACCATGTTAATAGAATAATTTTACAGGATCCTAAAGTCTCTAACAATCAGTACTTGACAAACACATACTGTGTTAGTAGCAGAGTATATTATCTTACCAATGAAGAATACCTTAGTATTATGATAAAGCCATTCCATTTATAAAACAAGTTTATTATTCATATTGATTGCATTAGAGTCTGGACTGTGTACACAATAATATATTTTATAAACAAAAGCTTGTCAGTTTTTCAACCAAATATCAAAATAGTTCACTTTTATCATGGTCTTCAACTGCATTTTCTTCCCTATTTTCTTTAATATTGTTTGTAATTCTTAAGTTGTACTGTATGAAGTGATGCTCTTTTCTACTTGGTTAACCAGATTTTGCTACCCTGAAAGACAATGAAAATTTTCTTTCCCTCTGATCTGAGTCCTTGTTTTGAACTTGAGACAAATGTTTGTGATTTTTTTTTTTTTTTAATGGAAGGGATGTTTGAGAGTGTAGCCCTGAGTGTCTGAATATATCTTCATCCTGTTGTTAATGGAGTTGTCCATTTTACTAATGTCTACTGACGGCCTGTCATTGATCTTTATAGTTCTTTTCTGGGAAGGTAAGATTTTACAAGCTCAAGGTGATTGGACTATACTTGGGATTTCTACCACCTCCCTGCCTCCCCAGTAGATGATAAAGCAAAACAAGAAACTAAGAATTGATTCTGAAAACTGGTAAGAGAAAGAATTATTCTTTGTAACAATTATAAACCATTATAATTTATATGTTATTAATTATTTGTGCAGGTAGAAACTTAATAACACTCCAGGGGGCTGATTCACATTCCTGGATGTTAGACTCGTCATGGGGTTTTTGCTTATTTAAAGTTTTATTGCCCAGTGCAGTTGTTTCTATAGAAGCATTTATGAAATCCTATAATTTAAACTTGCTTAGTAGATAACTAAGTTACACATTGAACGGAGTGCTGTATTAAGAGATTCCGGGGGTTGGGGCACCTGGGTGGCTCAGTTGGGTACGCATCCAACTTCAGCTCTGGTCATGATCTCACGAGCTTGAGCCCCGGGCATCAGAGCCTGGAGCCCGCTTCAGATTTTGTGTCTCCCTCTCTCTCTTCCCCTCCCCCATTCATGGCCTGTCTCTCTCTGTCTTTCAAAAATAAATAAACGTTAAAAAATTAAAAAATAAAAAGTAAATTTAAAAAAAAATTAAAAAAAAAAAAAGAGATTCTGGGGAACACCTGGGCAGCTCAGTCAGTTAAATATCTGACTCTTGATTTTGGCTCAGGTCATGATTTCGTGATTTGTGGGATCGAGCCCCGAATTGGGATTCTCTCTCTCCGTTTCTACCCCCTCTCCCAAAATTAATAGAGAAATTTTAAAAACAAAAGAGATCCTGATAATTGTAGATTAGGAATCACCTGTTTGAGCTGTGGACTATGCAAGCAAATACTACGGATGAAAAGAATAAGTGTCTGAAAACAGTGTGTGACCAGATGAAATTGTGGTTGTACCTCCGTTAGGATTTTACTTGTCGTTACAAACCAGATGAATTTGAAGCATCTTCAGAGGCAATGGAGAAGCTTTGGCTGTTTTGTTCCTCCTTAGTATCCTACCGTGTTTGAACTGGTTTTCTGAACTGGTATATAGCTTCCTTTGGGAGGATGAGGTGTGGAAGCAGGTCACCCTGCTTATTCTTTTTGTGGATCATTTGTGAGTCTGGCATTGGTAACTAAATACAGTCTGTTATTACGGGATAATCATGCCGTCACGTAATTACGTAATTCATCCAAGAGATCTTTATTGGACTTCCTGTGTCTCCGGTAACACTCCCCCTCCCCCACTGCCACAAATAACCTTAACCTCTGTCATCAGGGAGCTTTAAAAAAGGCTAAATAGAGAGAATTCGGCATGTGATGACCAAAACCCTCTTTGAATTTAACAAACATAAGTAACTTAAACTTCACAAATATCTGATGGCCACAAGCATGTTAATGAACATTAGTGAGCGTTAATGAACATCAGCCCGCGGTTTCTGATCATAAGTTGCTGTTGTTTTGCTTTAATAAAGTGCTTGGGTTGCAGGAAAAAAATGTTTGTTGAGTAGTCGAATTTTACTAGGGAGTGAAATCACCCATTGTAGGAAAATGCCACCATAACCGTTCTCAAATATTTGAAATGTTCAAGTGCCACGATTCGCGATTATCTGAGGATCCTAACCATCTGAATGCTGCACAGCATGGATGACTTAATGTTTTTCACATTTAAATCAATGGCATCATTAGTTGCCTTTATTACAAAAATGTCTTAAATGTACTTGGCCCCAGCCTTAACTTTTTAGCTGGGTATGGTACTTGGATTGTGTTAAGTATGGCTTAAAAGTCACTTCACCATTTCAAATACATAACCTCACAAAGACAGAATTCTTTGAAATCCTTGTTTTATTCTTGTTACTGAAAAGAAGAAGAAAAAAGAAGGAAGGTAAGAAGGAAGGAAACACCAGCGCTTGATGCCCCTCTGTTTTACAGACTCATAGTCTTAAGGACGTAGAAACGCCAATAGGCTAATTTTCTGGGCCAGAAGATGCCAGCGAGCAGGCTTCACTTGCAGTAGAGGTGTTTCCGGTCAGCAGTTCTTAAAGTGCTTCTTTTTTTTATGCTAAGAAATTGTTGAGCATTTTGAAGAGCTTCTGTTTATGTGAATTGCACTTCTCAAAATATTAAATTTATTAACTTACAACTTTTTTAATCATTTAAAACAATTATATTAACATAAATAATGTCTTTTTTTTTTAATGTTTATTGTAAGTGTGAGTGCACCTACGAGTGAGGGAGGGGCAGAGAAGAGGGAGGGGGAGAGAATCTTAAGCAGTAGATTCCACGCTCAGTGCGGAGCCCTACGTGAGGCTCGATCCCACAACCGTGACATCGTGACCTGAGCTGAAATCAAGAGTCGGATGCTCAACGGATTGAGCCACCCAGGCGCTCCAGTAACATATTTCTTTTTTGTTTTTTTAATTTTTTTAATGTTTATTTGTTTTTGGGGGGGGGGGGGAGGGAGAGAGACACAAAGCATGAGTGGGGGAGGGGCAGAGAGAGAGGGAGACACAGAACCCGAAGCAGGTTCCAGGCTCCGAGCTGTCAGCACAGAGCCTGTCCACCTCGGGGCTCGAACCCACAAACCTCGAGATGGTGATGTGAGCTGAAGTCAGATACCTAACCCACTGAGCCGCCCAGGAGCCTCATCCTAGTAATGTATTTCTTAATGAAATATTAAAAAAAATAGTGGGAAGAATAACACTGTAGTTTTTGCTCATTTCTAATGTTTGGCTTCAGAGAAGATAGTTGGATTCTTCTATCTGCGTTTGTATTCAGTCTCCTGTGGTGTGTTCCTTAAGGTAGTTACTTGCTGGAAGTATTTGAAGAAAATACAGCCTCACGTACATATGTGGTTGGAAAAGAGATGACTTGTGCAGTCCTGGGTCCCCTCTAGCGGTCCTCAGATCACATGTTGGGAAACCATGATTCTCACCTACGAATTGTTGAATCTTTACGCTGTCTGGTACTTAATTTGACCAAAGATTGCCACCATTAAAGGCTCCGGGCTTGGTGTATCAATAGAACATCATGAATCCATTTAATATTTAGTAGATCTCTGGGGGTAGCTTAGGCTAGAATTCCAGAATACCCTTTTTATTCACATACCTATCAATGAGGGAGTTAGGCGTGTGCTCAGTGTAACTCTGGGGTCCTTTTAAATTAGAGAAACAGGAATATTGAAAAGCAGAAGAATACTTACCCTGCTGTGTAGTGCAACAGTGTTTCAGGAAGATGGTTATGCCAGTTGGAAAAATAAAGCATAGGGGCTCCTGGGTGGCTCAGTTGGTTGAGCGTCCAACTTTCTTTTGGCTCAGGTCATGATCTCATGGTCGTGGGATCGAGCCCTGCGTCTGGCTCCATGATGAACGTAGAGCCTGCTTTAGGGATTCCCTCTCTCTCCCTCTCCCGTGCTCGCTCTCTCTCTCTCTTTCTCTCTCTCTCAAATAAAAAATAAAGTGCAATGAATATCTCATTATCTAAAGCATCTGTAGGTAGAGTTACAGTTTTCTCCAGGAGTCTAATCCGGCTGTTACAGGGGGTGGCTGAGACATGGTTTTAGAATACCCAAGGAGCAGAGGCTTCATCAGGCCTAAAAGTTACTTCTTTCTCCAGCTGCTACTTCAGTAGAAACGAGGACCAGGCAGAAATGCTCCATCTCCTTTACCCAGTGGTAAATCCAGTGGCATTTGATATTCTTATCTACACATTGTGTTTGATAGAAGTAGAGATTGAACAACAGCAGACTCTGGCCTGAGATAGGTTCCTCTTTCAGCTTTTCGAATGGGAACACACAGGCACCCATACCAACTACCGATGTTGGGAGCCCCCAGGGACTTCTAAGTACTTTTAACCCCGCACCTATGCTCAGAGTTAACCAGTGGTTCCTTCTTTTCAGACACCTAAGGGATATGCCGTACCACACTTCCAACAACAGCATCTCCTTAGAAGTTGCAAAGGATCACAGCTGCAAACTGCCCCCCACCCTCGCCCCTGCCTAGTGTTTTCCAGAATCCACAAGGTGTACGTGGGCAAACGCCAGATGCCTTGGGTCTCCCTTAGGAGCTGAGGACGTAAACACTGCAGGTTTTATGACTGTACTTCACTTGATACTTAAGTAATTCTCTTGAATTCCTTTTTTCGTTCTTTTTAAAGCACTTTTTACCCAAGGAAACCCCGTTCTCAAAGTCAGATTCGTGAGTGGTGGTTGGCGAATAGGTCTTTCCATCTGAAAACCAGAGACAGAAGAGGGAGCTGAGGACAGACTATTGGCTTGTTAGCTGCTGAGTGTATCAGCTTACCGCACAGATTTGGTTCACGTTTGAGAGGTCAGGAATTTGGTATAGGCTTCAGCCACTGGATGTGAAATGTAACCATTTGTCTGTGTGCACATTGATAGATTGAAACACGGAGGAGGCCAGCTAAGGGGCTGTACTAGCCTGTCACCTGCTCGCCAGGTTGCTGAGGGAGGCAGGTGGGGGTGGGGGTCTGCCTCTGCCCCTTGCAGGATCCGAAAAATAACTTTATAGGAATGTCCTGGAGTGAATCAGATTCACTGTCTCAAATTCAGAAAGCTCCCAAAACTGAGGAATCCCATTAGAGCATGGACTTGTTATTAACTGATGCAGAGAAATGTTGCCATCGACCGGGCTGGGGTTTTGCGAACCCCATGATTCCTCGGTTCATCAGACAATAATTTTAGGCTCTTGGGGTATAGTGTGAACAAGACACCATTGTGTTGGGTGTGTTGGGAGGGAGGCAGGGTGAGGGAGCAGACATAGGCCACAAATAAATAAAAGACAGAGAGAGCGATCAGATAATGATGCATGCTGTGCAGAAGGTGACCTTGGGAGGCTGTGGCGGCAAATGGCCTGATTGGTGGCCCACAGCGCACTGGCCGGCCCTTCTGGTAGTTAAACCAACGGGTGCTTGGTGAGGTTGGAATCAAAGACCCCCGGGATTCCCTCCCTTTTTGACAGAAAGGCTGTCTGTCGTCAGGTTCATAAAGACAATCTAAGTTCATGCCAAAGCGCTCTAAGTTGATTTTGCTTATCTTTGTTTATAGCTTTCTTCTACTTTGCATGGGAACTCTCAGAAGGCAATTCCTCACCCCCCCTGCCCCGCCACCTCCCCCCCCCCCCCGCGCTGTCCAGAATCCTCTGAGCTCTGTCTAGCTGCTGTCTATACCCCATGTGCCAGTTGTGAGGTATTGAGAATCATGGAATCATCTGGCCCTGTGTAGGAAGGTATTTTAGAGAATTATTTGCAGTGTTCGTATTTTCAGGTCTCATGTCACTTACTGCTCATTTTGCTTTTTATTCCTGGAATGAACGTACTGATGGGGAGGGCGAACACTGAGGGGAAGCCGGAGGTGGTTGAAAATCAGTAACATTATGGCAGTGAGTTTGTTTTCAGGAGAACATCTTACGGATGGATTATTAACAAATTCATGTGCACATTCCTGCTGAGTAGAGCGGAGACTTCTTGAAATGGATCAGAATCTCTTTGCTTTTGACTCACTTCATTTGAAAGCCCTGTAGAAACAGATCTGTGAATTATACATTTTTGAGACTGTCAAAAATGGGATTTTCTTAAGGTTGGGGTAATCTGTGAACTGCCTGTCCCCAAATTACCTAATATTGTTAATGTATTTTAATTAATATTCTTTCATTTATTATTCAAACTTCAGAATGGGAACCTGAGGGTGATCTTAATGCCCCACCTACCACACAAGAGTGAGTTTCCCTTGGGGGCCCCGGTTGGCTTGTCATGAGCATGTGTTTTTATGGGGCCTGCCCACTCGATCCTGGGGACTTAGCTTCTTAGGGACAGGTTCCAGTCCCCTCACTACCTCACCTAGAACACCTGGATGTTTTGCCATCTTCCCCTTGATTCTCTGATCTAATTTGTGAGCAGTCTTTTGAAAACTATTAGACAACACCAGCAATAAAAACAGATACTTTCTGCATGAATGTTTTTGGAAGCAGAAAGATGAGCCCATTAAGCATTTTGTTTTCCGATTCACATGAAACATTTGTACACATGGATGGTCTTTTTGAAATTTGTGATTTGCTGTTGTGGTTAATGATATTTAGACTGAAGTCTCTCAGGGAGGGAGCCCAGATTTTAAAATTATTTGGAAAATCTTCTTGTGAAATTAGCCATATAGTGAAATTAGCGATATGTTATAAAATCAGTGCACAGAGTGGACTTTTGAGACGCACATACAATCTAACCATGTGTGTGTATTTATTTTTAGACATTGTTCCATCGCTGAGTCATGTGATGTGTATTTAAGAGAACAGTAATTCCATGGAACACTTACATTTCATGTTACCCATTGGGCAGAAGAGAGCATTGATGATTCCAGTTACAGATCACACTGCAGTGTGGAAGGTCTCCATGAGCTTAGAGCATTTGCCACCTCACATATCATCAGTTTGGAGTTGAGAGCATAAAAACATCAGGGCGTACCGATTAGGTTCTAGAGCTTTAGGTCCGATCTCTGGATAGCAAGACAACGAGAAAATGCGTAGTCACCAGAGACTGTCCTTGGCATGAAATTGCTTGAGATGAAGCTAGATGTCTTTATTTGGGTTTGAACAAAAACATTCAGAAAAGTAACGAAGCAACAAAGAAACTTAACACACAAAACCAACCTCGTCCTTGCACACTGACTCTTAACACTTAGCATTCTAAGATCGTCCAAGGAAGCTATAACCAAAGCCTTTCTATTTGATTTCCAAAGCCTGCTGTGTTGCATATTTGATGAAACAGACTGCAGATATCTGCAGTGGTGTTTGGGGGAATCCCTGCTGGCAGCTTTAGGAGTCTGTCCTTCTGGAGATTTCCAGGGGTGGACCCTCTACCTGCAGAATAGGAGAAAGAAGCATGATGATTAACCATCACATAAGTAGGCACCACAATGATCTGTGAACCCTCAGAATTTCCCATCTTCACGTAAAATTCCATGTAGGGTTAGAGTAGGGACCTCCCATCCAACAGAATTGTGGTCCAGCTTTTTGTTTTTTGTTTTTTTTTCCCAGAGGAACAAAGACTTCTTTAGCAGTTTGTCTCCAGTGAGGACAGTTTTGCTGAGTAATATCTCTGGGCACGATGGTGAGGATCCTTTTGTTTGCTCTAACTTTTCGACTGGATGGATTATGATAGCTTGATCCCTCTTACCTGGAAGACCAGGAGTAAGCAGTGTGGTCTGTCAGTAGTTGTTTTCTCTAAATTAGGTCATTATTGAAGCCCTGTGATGGTTTGCATGTAAGGAGCCCATGGCGATTTCTTTTTGAAAGCTGGGATTTTGTTTGTTTTGTTTTTGTTTTTGCTTTTGAAAGCTGTGATTCTAAGTACAGGATGACTTTCTTTCTCTTAAAACAAAACAAAAAAACAAACAGCAAGAATAGTTCCTCATTTTCCTGGATACCCATCTAGCCAAAGGGACCCGAATTTGATTGGGATACTGACCTCAGGAGACCAGGAGTCCCAGGGTTGTGGCAGGCTGCAGCCAATGGCAGCACGGGCTGTCTTGGGAAAAGTCCGATATTCCCTCCGTTGACCTGTCGGCGGTCCGTGTGGCTCCCGCCTGGGAGGGGAACGTGGCCAGCTACCACACAGAGGGTGGATGTTAGCCCCACTCTGTGTCAGCGCTGTCCTTCTCAGGTTCCTGGGCATGACTCGTGAAATATTTCATTAGGGATGAAGCTTTAAGCAAGATGGCTTTGATCTTGATAGACTTCCAGGACGTCTCTGCATCGCCTTTTCTTCTTCAGCCTTTCTGGGGGAGGACTGTCAGCGCCTTACGAGGATGGAGGTGGAATGTGTATTGCATAATACTTGCATGTAGTTATGGGGGAAACCTAACATGGGAGAATTTAAAATCTTTAGATTTCATTGACCTGTTTTTGCTAATTTTGTAAACTGACTGTCATTAGGTTTGCCCCGCTTTCCGATGTTGAATGCTCTATATCTAGCTATAGATTTAGTTTGCTGGTTAAAAGGAATTTTGCCTTTTGGTATTTTAGGATGTTAATCTGGATATACTGGGAGTATGTAAGCCTTTCCAATTCTTTCCCCACCGTGGTGTCCATGCGATTGGAAAAAACTTGGCTATTGATGATTCCGTTTTTGTTTTATTCTTTAGTCTTCCAAAAAGAACAGAGGTGATTAAATGTCTCATTTGAGATATTTTACTGTAGGAAAAAAATTTTTTTTTTTTTTTTTAATCTTTGGGTCTTCCATAATGGGAATGGGAATTTTGAGTACCTTGGATATGCCATGGTGATTTCTCTTTTCTTTTGACGATGATAGGCTGAGCTGTTTGTTATTCATAAAATATTAAATTGTTATTAAATTATAGTTAGCATGAACATGCATTCATCACTTTCTAAATGTCATCTAATCAGATTTCTAATTTAATTTCCCCCCACACACCGAAAGATCATTTTGTTTTTGTCTTGGCTGCTTATGATACAAATAGGCTTCTGTGTGTGATTGCCTTTTTACCAGGCGAAATATACTTCTAATTTCTTACCGGTTTTTTAGAGTAAATATGGATGGAATGTTCCTTTTACATTTCTAAATGCATAATGTAATTGAAATAATGTGAGCAAAAAAATGATCAAGGAGATCTGCTTGGAAATACTTGTACCATTTTTACCCACGTAGCTTTTTGGTGTTTGGATAATTCACGTACTCTAGGCATGAATATGCTTTTTAGTGAAAATTGTCAGAGTGGATACTACTTAAAACCCTACCATTGGTGAACTGTTAGACACCGCTTAAAATTTTTATCACTAAAAATTGCTCTAAAGTTAGCTTTAGGTATTTAGGTATAGTTTGGACATTTCCCCCCCCTTTATTCATTTGCTGAGTGCTTAATGTGTTAAGTCATTACTCTAGGTGCTGGGGTTAGACTGAATGGTGAACAAAATAGACAAACGCCCTTCTCATGGGAAGCTTCCCTTGGAAGACAGGAAGATTCCCACAATAAACAAAATAAGCGAACCAGATAATGGAAGACCGGGATATCGCTTTGAAGAAGAAAAACAACACAGTAATGAGAGACAGAACAATAGAGAGTTTGGGGGTAAGAGGAGGAGGGTGTCTTAGGTTGATCGTTGGTTGATTTTTATGGATGTGCTGTTTGGGTTGAGTCATGAGTGATGAAAACGCGCCAGCCCTGACAGCATCTAGGGGAAGAGCCTTCCACACAGAGAAGCAGCACGTGCCAAGCTCTTAGGTGGGGAGAAGCTTGGCAGGTTGGAGGGCACTGTGGTACAAGTAGGTCCAGGGTGTAAAGTTGGGGGGGGGGTGGCAGGGCTCACTGGTGGTCTCAGTCTCAGGCAGATTGTCGGGGATGTCAATGGCTAACAGAAGACTGGTGGGATAATTCTAAAATGTGACTAATACTGGGGCACCTGGGTGGCTCAGTCGGTCGAGCGTCCGGCTCTTGATTTTGGCTCAGGTCGTGATCTCATGGTTTGTGAGTTTGAGCCCCGTGTCGGGCTCTGGACTGACAGAGTGGAGCCTGCTTGGGATTCTCTCCCTCTCTCTCTCTCTCTCTCTCTCTCTCTCTCTCTCTCTCTGTCTCCCTCCCCCTCCCTCCCTCTCTCAAAATAATATAAGTAAATTTAAAAAAAATGTGACTGAATAGAAACAACTAGAAAGTTGTTTCTATTTACTTGGAGTATATACTTTCATTAAACTGTATATTTCAGGGGCATCTGGGTGGCTCAGTCAGTTAAGCAGCCAGCTTTGGCTCAGGTCATGATCTCATGGTTTGTGGGTTCGAGCCCTGCGTCGGCCTGTGTGCTGACAGCTCAGAGCCTGGAGTCTGCCTTGAATTCTTTTTCCCCCTCTCTCTCTCTCCCCCCCCCCCCCCCCTCAAAAATAAGTAAACATTAAAAAAAATTAAAAAACCCTATATATTTCATTTCTTTTCACCCTCAGACCTATGTGGGGTTTTTTTTTTTTTCAATCTTTGCAATAAATACTTGTTAAGGATACAAGAAAGAAATGAAAAAAATATCTCTGGCTATAGAAAAATTTTCCAAAAACCCTTGAGTAAGTACATGTGACTTATAGGCAGGTGTTGAACTTCTGTGTGGAGGGGTCGGGTGAAGACACAGCTGATGTAAAACACAAAACCCACCTTAAAAGTGGTTCTGGAACACAGAGTAGCGTCAGGGTATGTGTGGGGGAGGAGGAGTAGACACAGAAGGAGGTGCACGTGTGGGTGCTGGAAGAGGAGAGGACATCGGTGGCACCGGCGACTTTAATCTGTACTCTTGCCTAGTTGTGGCATGTCTTGGAGGTGCCTGGCGGGCGGGGCGGGGGGCGTCGGCGGCTATTGGGTATGATGGAGAGGAGAGTGAGGCCAGATGGGCCGACTGTTCTTGAAAATAGGTTGTCCTAGTAAGAAAAAAAAGTTTTCTTAAAAACAGTTTTAAAATACTCTGCCCTAGAATGTCCATCTTTGTCATGAAGTAATAACCATATGAGTGAAGCAGAGAACCATGTTGATGGGGGTCGAGGACTTTTCTCATTTCTAACCATGCATTTGGCCGCATGTTTACAACTCACTAAAACCGTCCTGTGGATGACCAGCCACTTCCAGGGAAAACACGGGAGCGATGGAAACATCTGGATTTTATCTCCCTTCCGTGGACTCATTTTCCTTACTTGGTGTTAGAAACCTCTGGAGCTCAGTGCCCTAGGTAAGCTGCCAATTGATATTTTTGGCTGTTAGCCCCTTGCACTATCCGAATAATATCAGATCTTATGCGGGGAAAATCTCTAAGACTCCTCCGGAACTTCTCATTCAAAGTCTGCTTTCATCAGGGTTTCTCTCTAATCACGCGGTGCAGCGGTTTAGAAAAGGCTGCGGTAGATTCATCTGTCCCTCCTTGCTTCGCAGTTTTTATATTGTACAATCAGTAGCGTTGTGCTTTGCTTCCCAGAGCTGATGATCACAGAGCTCTAAGCCCACAGAAGTGGTTTCCATGCTTTTGCTTCCGGGTTTCTCTGCTTTGCTCCCATGAGGTTAAACGCACTTGGCATTTTTTTCCACATCGTGCGTCCTGTACCTTGGCTACCTTTGCCTCCATATCAACGGCTACTAAGCAGCAGGCTGGCTGGGCTGGGCCCTTCCAAGTATGGAGACCTTAGAAAAGAGCATAGCAGGTTCATCAAAGTCTGAGTTAAATGGTCTCTCTGCCCCTCACCACTAGTATTTGGGCATAATTGAAGCACTGTTTAATTTGTTCCGGGAGAAGAGATCTCGTTCCTCTTTTAAGTTCAAGTATAGCTGTAAAAGATGCATTTAATCAGTAGGCTCTTTCACTAGACTTCGGATTTTGTTTGCTGTTGGGTAGGTGAAACTCCTTTTGCTCCCCAGGCACGGATCCAGACACACAGCTTTCCGTCGTTAACCTAGCTTCCATCATGGGAACCAATTTTAACCAGTTTGGCGTTAGCACCTGTGACAAGCCTTATTTAAGTGATCGCCGGTGAGATCTAGTGACTTCTAGGTCTCCAGTGGGTGCTGGAAGAGGAGGGGGACATACGTGGCACTGGCGATTTTAATCTGTACTCTTGCGTAGTTGTGGCATGTCTTGGAGGTTCCTGGCGGGCGGGGCCGGGTGGGGGTGGTGGCTGTTGGGTATGATGGCGAGGAGAGTGAGGCCAGATGGGCAGACTTTTCTTGAAAATAGGTTGTCCTCGTAAGAAAAAAAGTTTTCTTAAAAAAAAAGTTTTAAAATACTGTGCACAGGAAGCAAAAAGAGAGGATGATTTTTACAACTGCTTTCCTCTTAAATAACCGAATTTGAATTCTCTTTTTAAAGAGGAAAGCCACTGCTCCAATGAGTCTAACATCCTCATAAAGCCAGTGAAGCGAAAATAGAAAACTTTGATTAGAAGGGGTAACAGGAGATGTGAAACACAAATGCTTTCGGAAATTTACCCAGTCTTCCTTTGCCCTGAAGATGTTTTTGGCAAGACCAGTTTTATCGACTTAGGCTCTTTAAGTACTCACTGCGCATAGAATGTTGGGGCAGGAGAGATTGCTGCGTCATCTAGGTGGTAAGTGTGACTTCGGGGCCCCAGGGAGGTTCCCAAGGAATCCACATTTCCCCTTTCTGGGATGGCCGTTTGCATCATGCCATGCTGTTTACACAGCATGATAGGTAGACTGGGGTGCCTGGGTGGCTCAGCCGGCTCAGGTCATGATCTCACAGTTTGTGGGTTCGAGCCCTGCATCGGGTTCCCTGCTGTCGCTGCAGAGCCTGCTTCAGATCCTCTGTTCCCCTCTCCATCCCTCCCCCACTTGCGTTCTCTCTCTCTCAAAAATAAATACACATTGAAAAAAAAAAAGGTAGACTTATAGCCTAGGTAAGATTGTTCACTGTGTTCAAGTACTGGGGGAATCAGATGTCAGAGACCTGCTTAGTGGGCTGTTGGCTGCTTGTTGGGAATCAAAGCAATCCTATTGCCCACTTAATCCTCACCGTAACTCTCTTAAGGTTATTACTACTACTAAGGTGTTGTTGGCTCAACTTTTCAGACGAGGTTCAGGAAGACGAACTTGACAGCCGGTACCTTGTTATAGACGTCACAGGTTCAACTAATGACTCTCTACTTAGCAGCTACGTGTCCCTAGCTGGGGTTCCAAGCGGTTCTGAGAATAAAAAAGGAAGCCTCAACACACTTGGCTGGTGTCTGTCTTGCTTCATGGCTCACTGCTCCCCCCTGGGGTTTGGGCCTAAAGACAGTTGGTTTGAGGCCTGGCACTCTTGCTTATTTATTGGCCCTGTGTCCCGGGCACATGACTGAATCTCTCCAAACCTGAGTGGCCTCCTTTGTGAAACAAGAATGGAGAATGGTGGCAGAAGAGAACCTTCGCACTGGGTTGTGGTGAGTTATAGGAGGTATGTGTAGGATGGGGTCCTGCACAGAGTCGGCTCCCCACGACGGTTAGCTCGTAATGTTATTGTGGTTACTTCATTGAGAAAACACCGAGTGGTAGTCCAGAAGTTGCAGGAGAGAAAAGCAGGGTCAGGTGGTAGTCGTCCTCCTCAGGAGTTACTGGTCTCGTTCTCTGTGCCTTAAATTTTGCACATCGACAGGCTGGGACGTGCCATCCACACAGACTCCTTGTCTGTATAGAAACACAGACACTTTTTATGCATGTTTCTTTTTGTTTTGTTTTAACTTTGTCTTTAAATTCCAGGTAGTTAACATTCAGTTTATATATACGTACAACATACAGTTGTACGTATATATAACATATGTATACGACATATAACATACAGTTTATATAAGGTTTAGTTTACAATTATAGTTTACATTTATAACGTTTACAGTATAGTTTCAGGCGTACAATAGAGATTCAACACTTCCATACCATACCACACCTGGTGCTCATCTCGAGCTCACTCCTCAGTCTCTTTCACCTATTTCACCCTTCCCCCCACCTCCCTTCTGGTGCCATCATTTCTCTATGGCCAAGAGTCTGTTTCTTGGTTTGTCTCTTTCTTTTTTTTCCCCTTTGCTCACTTGTTTTATTTCTTAAATTCCACATGGGTGAAATCATGTAATATGTGTCTTTCCTTCTCTGTCTTGTTTCACTTAGCGTTATACTCTCTGGCTCCGCCCATCCATGCTGTTGCAATGAGCAAAATTTCATTCTTTTTGATGGCTGAGTGATTTTTCCATTGTGTATACGTACCACATCTTCTTTATCCATTCGTCAGTCAATGGACCCTTGGGCTGTTTCTGTAATTTGGCTCTTGTAGATAATATGCATGATTCTTTTTTTTTTAATTTTAATGTTTATTTTTGAGAGAGAGAGAGGCATAATATGAGTGGGGGAGGGGTAGAGAGAGAGAGACACACACACACACACACAGAATCTGAAGCAGGCTTCAGGTTCTCAAGCTGTCAGCACAGAGCCCAACGCAGGGTCGAACCCACAAACCACGAGATCATGACCTGAGCCAAAGTTGGATGCTTAACCGACTGAGCCACCCAGGTGCCCTGATAACGTACATGATTCCTAATTGCTGTGTAGGCATTAGAAAATTGGACAGACTCACTGAAAGAGTCTACCTTCGTGATAAAAGATTAACATAGTTAATTTAAGACAGCATTCCAAGGATACTTAATTATGGTAGAGTGTTCATGAGAATTTAAAAAAAATGTTTCATTTTTGGGACACCTGGGTGGCTCAATTGGTTAAGTGTTCGACTCTTTCAGCTCAGGTCATGATCTCATGGTTCGTGAGTTCAAGCCCTGCATTGGGCTCTGTGCTGACAGTGTGGGGCATGCTTGGGATTCTCTTTCTCCCTCTCTCTCTGCCCCTCCCCCACTTTCTTTCTCTCTTTCTCTCAAAATAAATAAAAATTAAAAAACGTTTCATTTTTCTTCATTCAATATAGTTTAATATTTAAGCAGAAGATATTTAATGCGTTAGACCATGAGTGGTACCTTTATAATAAAGCAGCGTGGCTCGGAGTTGTCCTTGAGTATTTTGAGTTTTAATCTGCCCTGAGGTTAGTGGTAGTATTAAAAAATCATAAACAACCACTATATTCTTGCTTAAATCAAGTTGGGTCGTAACTTGTGATCTGGTTTGTGGCCAGCTCTAAGGCATCACCTTTAGTCACTTGTTCCTAAACGAGGTTCCCTTTGAACCAAACTTGGAGTTCAGATGCACCTACTCTGTCTCGGTGTTGATCTTTCATACTCGTGAACCTGCCTTCCTCATCACCCACCTGTTGCACCTACCCCGTCCTCAGCCTGTGCTGACCTCACTGCCCCATTTGGGGTTCACTTCCCCACCTCCTTCTATGATAGCGCCTGAGAGAATGAAGTGTAGTCACCTACTTAGTTCTGTATTTTAACTTTAGACCAAATCTGAAATTTATTAATCTCATGCTCTT
Organism: Herpailurus yagouaroundi; assembly: GCF_014898765.1. Classification (NCBI taxonomy): domain Eukaryota; kingdom Metazoa; phylum Chordata; class Mammalia; order Carnivora; family Felidae; genus Herpailurus; species Herpailurus yagouaroundi. Next base: position 2,655,366 of record NW_024412747.1, on the reverse strand, counting down.
TCTAAACTATACCTGTTGCTTTTAGCAGTCAGCAAAGTGGGGAGGATGCACTTAGTTTGTGCTAAATAGTTAGGAGTAATCTCGTAATGGGGCTGTTTTAGACCAGGCTGTTAGAAATACCCCAACAATGATACAGGATCACGATTGAGCAGCATTGGTGAAATCTTTTGATGACTTATGAGGGAAAGGTAATCTTTGTGATGGCTTCCACTTTAAAAAGAACCAAGTGACTGACTTACCTAAGTTAATCAATGAAGGCTAAAGAAACAATTAGTTAAGGTTTTCTCTTTGCAACATTTATTAACAAATATTTTCCTCCAGGTTTTAAGTGTATGACCATGAGTCAATCTTTATGATTGCAAAACCTTAGTCTTATTAATAATACATCACTTCTAAATGAATCATGTGCTTCTGCATAGCTTTTGAATATGCAAGTCTTAGAATACTCCTCATCTGAAGGCTCCTATTTTTCTGTTTATTTAAAAAATGTTATGTCTTGCATTACATTTTATAGATATGTTGTTTAGCATATATTCTCTGCATACCACATTCAATCTGGATAGTGTCCTCTAGGGCACCTTAACTGTATGCTATAGTTCTTGAATTTTTAATGTATTTTTCAGAAATACTTTTTTTCCCTCTTTATTTTCCTTATGGTGGATCTTAAAATAGCAAATGGTTGCTCTGGAATCTGCTGTTATGCATGCCAGTCTGCTGGAAGCATTCCAGGTTTATTTTCTAGTTTGGCCTTCAGAACATTTTGTATTTCTTTAGAGTCATGCCCATAACCATGTATGATTTCTCCCTTTCAGCATGTCTCTCTATACCTGCCTACTTGTATAGGCACATGCTTGTATGTGCATCTATAATACATTTGGAAATTGGCTGTCTTGTACTTCATGTAGTAGAGCTAATGGAACCATTCGTGTGAATTCTTTCAGAATCTAAACGTACCGTTCTTAATGCCTATGGCACACTTTATATATAATTTTGAATGCCTTTGAAAAGAGCCTTAAGATCAAAGTTGCTGTTCTATCATGTCCTAAACCACAGAGCAGTTCCAAAGCAGACAGCTGACTTTATCGTGTCGTGACCAATTCAGAAGGACCTGGGCAAAGACATTGGTGGCAAGAGAGCAGAGAAATACTCTGTCACTGACAGTAGAACACATATTTTGAAGCTAAGAGTATTTCTGATTCCAGGCAGAGTGCCTGCTAACTAAGACAGTCCTAGCCAGCACAACATCTGTTGGGTTCCAGATTCATCCTGGTCTTTCCCCTGTATTCCTCATTTAGAGACAAAAGGGCTTCTTAATAGGACCTCTTTCCTATCTTGACAGCCGTAATTTGGAAAGCCCGTAGCTGGTCTTCTCCGTCTGCCGTCTGTAGCGTTAATCACTGTCAGTGTTAGGCACATTGTAGATATGATAGGTTGGAGAGTTAATTTTTAAATCATAATAATTTCCTGTGCACTCAGACAAATGGCGAATGTTATTTCAATCACATTCAGCTTGTAAAGTTTGCTCAGCTAATATTGTCTAACTTCAATGGACAGTGGTTCCTACTTTAAAATATACTATTATATATAAACACTGATGGTCCTTGCAAGAATCACAGAAATGGCTGTGAGGTGATTTTATTGGAGTCTGTCCCTTAGTTGGACTGAGCACTGTTTGAAATAAGTAAACCCTAGGTTTTGTGACATGCAAGTCTTACTATCTAAAAAAACAGACAGAGGCCCAGCAAAAAAAGAGAACTACAGGCCAATATCCCTGATGATTATGGATGCAAAAATACTCAATGAGATACTAGCAAATCGGATTCAACAGCATATAAAAAGAATTATTCACCATGATCAAGTGGGATTCATTCCTGGGCTGCAGGGCTGGTTCACCATTCGCAAATCAATCAGTGTGATACATCACATTAATAAAAGAAAAGATAAGAACCATATGATCCTGTCAATCGATGCAGAAAAAAACATTTGACAAAATTGAGCATCCTTTCTTAATAAAAACCCTCGAGAAAGTCGGGATAGAAGGAACATACTTAAACATCATAAAAGCTGTTTATGAAAAGCCCACAGCTAATATCATCCTCAATGGGGAAAAACTGAGAGTTTTCCCCCTGAAATCAGGAACATGACAGGGATGTCCACTCTCACCGCTGTTGTTTAACATAGTGTTGGAAGTTCTAGCATCAGCAATCAGACAACAAAAGGAAATCAAAGGCATCAAAATTGGCAACGATGAAGTCAAGCTTTTACTTTTTGCAGATGACATGATATTACACATGGAAAACCTGAAAGATTCCACCAAAGTCTGCTAGAACTGATACATGAATTCAGCAAAGCCACAGGATACAAAATTAATGTTCAGAAATCAGTTGCATTCTTATACACTAATAATGAAGCAACAGAAGGACAAACTGATCCCATTCACAATTGCACCAAGAACCATAAAATACATAGGAATAAACCTAACCAAAGATGTAAAAGATCTTTATGCTGAAAACTATAGAAAGCTTATGAAGGAAATTGAAGAATATATAAAGAAATGGAAAAACATTCTGTGCTCATGAATTGGAAGAATAAATCTTGTTAAAATGTCAAAACTACCCAAAGCTATCTATACATTCATGCAATCCCAATCAAAATTTCACCAGCGTTCTTCTCAAAGCTAGAACAAGCAATCCTAAAATTTGTATGGAACCACAAAAGGCCCCGAATAGCCAAAGTAATTTTGAGGAAGAAGACCAAAGCAGGAGGCATCACAATCCCAGACTTTAGCCTCTGCTACAAAGCTGTAATCATCAAGACAGCATGGTATTGGCACAAAAACAGACACATAGACCAATGGAATAGAATAGAAACCCCAGAACTAGACCCACAAACGTATGGCCAACTCATCTTTGACAAAGCAGGAAAGAATATCCAATGGAAAAAAGGCAGTCTCTTTAACAAATGGTGCTGGGAGAGCTGGACAGCAACATGCAGAAGAATGAAACTAGACCACTTTCTTACACCATTCACAAAAATAAACTCAAAATGGATGAAGGACCTGAATGTGAGACAGGAAACCATCAAAACCCTAGAGGACAAAGCAGGAAAAAAACCTCTCTGACCTCAGCCGCAGCAATTTCTTACTTGAAACATCTCCAAAGACAAGGGAATTAAATGCAAAAATGAACTGTTGGGACGTCATGAAGATAAAAAGCTTCTGCACTGCAAAGGAAACAATCAACAAAACTAAAAGGCAACCAACAGGATGGGAACAGATATTTACAAATGACATATTGGACAAAGGGCTAGTATCCAAAATCTATAAAGAGCTCCCCAAACTCCACACCCAAAAAACAAATAATCCAGTGAAGAAATGGGCAGAAGACATGAATGGACACTTCTCTAAAGAAGACATCCAGATGGCCAACAGGCACATGAAAAGATGCTCAACGTCGCTCCTCATCAGGGAAATACAAATCAAAACCACCCTCAGATATAACCTCACACCAGTCAGAGGGGCTAAAATGAACAAATCAGGAGACTACAGATGCTGGAGAGGATGTGGAGAAACGGGAACCCTCTTGCACTGTTGGTGGGAATGCAAACTGGTGCAGCCGCTCTGGAAAACAGTGTGGAGGCTCCTCAAAAAATTAAAAATAGATCTACCCTATGACCCAGCAATAGCACTGCTGGGAATTTACCCAAGGGATACAGGAGTGCTGGTGCATAGGGGCACTTGTACCCCAATGTTGATAGCAGCACTTTCAACAATAGCCAAACTATGGAAAGAGCCTAAATGTCCATCAACTGATGAATGGATAAAGAAATTATGGTTTATGTACACAATGGAATACTACGTGTCAATGAGAAAGAATGAAATCTGGCCTTTTGTAGCAATGTGGATGGAACTGGAGATTGTTATGCTAAGTGAAATAAGTCATACAGAGAAAGACAGATACCGTATTTTTTCACTCTTATGTGGATCCTGAGAAACGTAACAGAAGACCATGGGGGAGGGGAAGGGAAAAAAGAAAAGGTTAGAGAGGGAGGGAGGCAAACCATAAGAGACTCTTAAATACTGAGAACAAATTGAGGACTGATGGGGGGTGGGAGGGAGGGGAGGGTGGGTGATGGGTATTGAGGAGGGGGCACCTGTTGGGATGAGCACCGGGTGTTGTATGGAAACCAATTTGACAATATCATATTAAAAAAAATAAAAACCAAACTTTAATATCGGATTTATTTTATAGTCTTACTTTAATAATTTCCATTGGCTGTCCAATTTACCCAATTTGTGATCAAACTGTTAGTACTTTGTGTACCTGGAGAACAATGTGTTTTTTAAAGAGTATAAGTCTTTAACATTGCAGCGTGTTGCCTTTTGCTGGGATCTCAGTGAAAATATCCACATTTGATGCAGTTGGTCGCAAACCCTTAATTTGCCTTGGACTGCCCTGTGTCTGGTGAAGATGTTCTTGAAGTTGGTACGAAAGCTTAGTAAAAGGTTCAAGAGCACAGTGGTTCAGGAAACTGTGTCTGACACAAGTTAATCCTGGGAGGACACGTGTCAGACGTTTCATTAATACGGGAGGAAATAATATCTTGGTATTTACTGAGATTACCGGGCCTTTTCCCAGATGAACTAACTAGATCTTCTCATAAATAAATCGTCTTTAGTATAGGTTATGCTGTCCTTCAAAATAACATCTCGTCGTCAACCTCATAACGCATGGATCCTGGTTTTGGTGACTGTTAAGAGTATTTCTTTGCTCTCCTACTGGTAGTATCTTTTGCGTGTGTCCTTCTGAATTGGCCACTATGTAATAAACTCAGCTGCCTGCTTTGGAATCGCTCTGTCATTTTGGGACATGATGCGAAAGCAGATTGGATCTTAAAATTCTTTCCCAAATGATCAAGCTTTAGATATTTAAAATAATGTCACAGATTCGTAAAGTATGAACACTAGCAATACGTTGACATTACGTGAGCACACCCCCCAGCTTAAGAACCATTGCCAGCTTCAGTCGTTTTCTGGGATCTTTCTCCTGATAGAAATTCTCATTTCCCAGCAGATAATCTCTATCCTTATTTTTTTTTTCTGGTTTTCTTGCTTTCCCATGTAAAGAAAAAAAAATTTTTTTTAACGTTTATGTACTTTTGAGACAGAGTGGGGGAGGGGCAGAGAGAGAGGGAGACAGAGTATCCAAAGCAGGCTCCAGGCTCCGAGCTGCTAGCACAGAGCCCGACGTGGGGCTCCAAGCGGGGCTCCAACTCAGGAGCCTGGAGATGATGACCTGAGCCGAAGTTGGATGCTCAACCTACTGAGTCACCCAGGTGCCCCGCTTTCCCGTTTTTTAAAAACACACACCAGTGTGTTATTGGCTTGTTTCTGAGCTTGAAAGATGATTTCCCATGCCATCAATGTATTCTGCAACTTGTTAATGTCACTGAACATTATGTTTCTCACTGATTCACACCAGTGCTGGTAGCTGTAGATCATTTATTTGTGCAAGTGTACCGTATTTCACTTTGTAAATAAATAACCATTCATAGAAACTATTATTGGTCGTTAGACTCTTCCCTTAAGATTATTATTTTTTTTTAATAGCTTCTAGGAACAGGCTTGTAAATGTCTCCTGAAGTACACGTGCCGGAATTTCTTCAGGATTTACACGGAGGAAGGAACTTACTGGGTTGTAGGGTGTGTGTTCGTGTTCACGAGATCATGCCAAGTTATTTTCCAGCATCCTCTCTTGCCAGGGAAGTGTAAGAATTTGACTTGCTGTATGTCTTTGCTGTACTTGACATTGTCAGACATTAGTTTTTGCCAAGATGAGGGATGTAAAATGAAATCTCACGGTGGCTTTAATTACCATTTCTTTGATTCATCATGTGCTTGAATATCTCTTCGCATGGCTATTGGCTGTTGGTCTTTCTCCTTCCAGCACGGACGTCTTATTTGTCTTTTCAGCTGTAATTTTTCTTAGTTTCTTTGCATATTCAGTTCTTTGTTGGTCACATGTGCCATCAACCTTGTCTTTTCCATTCTTCTTTCTGGAGTTTTGTAGTGAACAGGCGTTCTTAATTCTTACAGGAGGAGAATTTGTCTAGTTTTCTTCATAGTTAGGACTCTTCTGTGTTTGAAGAAACCCTTCTCTCCTCCAGGGTCATGGTTTTGTTTTTGTTTTAATTTCCTTCTGAAAATCTCAGCATTTTCCTTTCTAACCTTTGGGTTCTTTATTTTATTTATTTATTTATTTATTATTTTATTTTTCAATATATGAAGTTTATTGTCAAATTGGTTTCCATACAACACCCAGTGCTCATCCCAAAAAGTGCCCTCCTCAATACCCATCACCCACCCTCCCCTCCCTCCCACCCCCCATCAACCCTCAGTTTGTTCTCAGTTTTTAAGACTCTCTTATGCTTTGGCTCTCTTCCATTCTAACCTCTTTTTTTTTTTTCCCCCTTCCCCTCCCCCATGGATTTCTGTTAAATTTCTCAGGATCCACATAAGAGTGAAACCATATGGTATCTGTCTTTCTCTGTATGGCTTATTTCACTTAGCATCACACTCTCCAGTTCCATCCATGTTGCTACAAAGGGCCATATTTCATTCTTTCTCATTGCCACGTAGTACTCCATTGTGTATATAAACCACAATTTTTTTATCCATTCATCAGTTGATGGACATTTAGGTTCTTTCCATAATTTGGCTATTGTTGACAGTGCTGTTATAAACATTGGGGTACAAGTGCCCCTGTGCATCAGTACTCCTGTATCCCTTGGGTAAAATTAAAAATAGACCTACCCTATGACCCAGCAATAGCACTGCTAGGAATTTACCCAAGGGATACCTTTGGGTTCTTAATAACCACTTAATGTAGGGCGTATAGTGTGAGGTGCATACCCAAGGTACATTTTTAAAAATGTACATAAATGATTGTCCTCGTACTGTTTATTTACTAGGCTATCTTTGCCAATTGCTACCTTTGTTGTACGTATGTTTCTGAGTTCTGTGTCCTGTAGATTTGTCTGTCCCTCAGCTAACACTCTCTTGCCTAAATGACAATAGCTACTGTAATAAAATTGATATCTTTTAGGGCAGTCTTGCTCTTCTTCTCCAAGAGTGTTCTGATTAGCAAGTTTTATCTCTGCCATGTGACAGGTCACAGTGACACAGAAACAGCACTGGGACATCTACATTGCTTTTACTCATTTTCACAAATAATTTCAAATAGTCGAGAGATATACTTGTAGAGCTTGTTGGACAAAGATTCACTAAAACTGCCGTCTGCTGATAAGGTTAATCACACTGTGACTCAGCTTTTCCTATTGTAGTTTTTACAGGCAAGCTTGAAGATTTGTCAAGACATTCAGAAGCTGGTATTAGATTCTACTTGTGATCCCCCAGGGAGATCTTTTAGGAGCCCGACAGTCCTCTAGAAGGGGGAAAGAGGAGGAACAGCTAATATATATTGGAATCGATGAACTTTAGCTACTCCATTAAGCCCTTTGTCTGTATTATTTCATTTCCCTTCCCAGCACCTCTGTCCTGGGATCATACCTCTTGTCCCACAGCTGAGAGCACAGACTTGGAGGATTAAGGACCTGCGGGGAAGTCCCATGGCTAACAGGTGTCTGAGTAGGGCTCCGTTCCCCGTGTGTTCCCACCCGGAACCCGCACGCGTCTCACTCACGCCACCTGCCCAGCAGCACCTGGGCACTGCCGACCGGGCTCTGGGATGCGACAGAGAGGGATGTGCAGAGTTGGGCTGCGTCCTGTGACTGTTCTCGCCGAGCTCCACACTGGCACTGGGTGTTGCTTGACCGACCAAGAGGAAGCAAAGAGAATCAAGAGGGTCATCGTGCCCTCTGTGAGCCTGGCGGGCAGAACAAGGTGCCAGCGTGGCCCTGGCTTTCTGACCAAGTTTCAGGTCTGTGGTGCCGAGCCATGAGGCTTTGACTGTGGGTCTGCGGATGACGGGAGCTCCAACCTACTGAACCTCGTCCTTGTCGTCCGCGATGGGCACGGTCCAGTGCAAGGGCAGGTCAGGATGCCTGATGGGCGAAGGCTGGTGGGGAGATAGTCTGGGACGGTGGCCAGATGGTGAACGCTGCATTTTGGTCCCCAGGTCTGTAAAGCGAGGCTCCTGGGGGGCAGAGGGGCGGGCACCGCACTGGTGGTGACCGATGGTGGATTCCGGGCTGCCTGTCCCCAGTTTCGGCTGCCCTCCTTCCCCTTTCAGTGGGAGACCCTGGGCTGCTGTGCAGCCTGTGTTTCCCAGTTTTCTCTGTTTGGACCTTGCTTTCTCTGTTGGCTCTCCGGTAACTGACCCTCTGGCCACTTCATTTGTGATACGCCACATGACTGAATGTTGCTCTGAGACTTTGCTCTTTGCTGACTTTTGATCTTTCCGAGCGACCTCTGCTTTTATGCTTTGTCTTTCTGGTCAGTTCGGATAACGAATAATAATAATAATGATAATATAATACTTACATTATTATTATTATAATCATCATCTCTGGTCAGCGCAGGTCATTATTATTATGATATGCTAACCCTCACCGAGCAGATCCAGGCACTGCTGTAGGTGCACTGTCTCATCTAATCCTTAAAACAGCTCAAGTGAGGGGCGCCTGGGTGGCTCAGTTGGTTAGGCGATCGACTTCAGCTCAGGTCATGATCTCGCGATCCGTGAGTTCGAGCCCCGCGTCGGGCTCTGGGCTGATGGCTCAGAGCCTGGAGCCTGTTTCCGATTCTGTGTCTCCCTCTCTCTGACCCTCCCCCGTTCATGCTCTGTCTCTCTCTGTCTCAAAAATAAATAAACGTTAAAAACAAAACAAAACAAAACAAAAACCAGCTCAAGTGAGAGGTTCCAACGATTGTTTCCATTTTAAGTCCTTTGCTCAAGGTCAAGCTTCTGGGTGAGTGGGGGAGCCAGGATTTGAACTGAGGGAGCCCTTTGACATGTAAGCGTCCTTCAAGAGACCAGCAGATGTCAGAATGGCCCAGGATGTGTCGGGTGATGGGGCAGCTCTGGGGACCCCCAAGACTCAAGTTCACGCGGGTTGGCTGTGGCACGTGCCAGCTAGGAATAAAGTGGGACATGGGGTACCGAACCAGCCAGCCCACCAGCCTCCGTGTCCTGGGGAAACAGCCACTGCACAACGGCTGCTCCAGGGAATTGCAGGTCCGCTCAACATGCCGGATGAATGCAGAGTAGGTTCTGTGTGCAAAGGGTTAAGAAAGCACATGATAGGGTTTAGAAAAAGAGAAGGCTTAGTGGTGACATAATTTTATTCAAATTTGCAGTTCCTGTTGACAGCCGACTCGTTGTGGGGCGCTAATCCAGAAGGACTAGGAGCTTGGCAGTGGAGACGGGGACACAGTAAATTGAATTGCAGTTGGGTGCAGGCAGCCATGGTGTGGCCCAGCAAACCTGGTCTTACATTTCTTCTAAAATTATCGGGGCGCCTGGGCGGCTCAGTCGGTTAAGCGTCCGACTTCGGCTCAGGTCATGATCTCGCGGTCCGTGAGTTCGAGCCCTGTGTCGGGCTCTGTGCTGACAGCTCAGAGCCTGGAGCCTGCTTCCGATTCTGTGTCTCCCCCTCTCTCTGACCCTCCCCCGTTCATGCTCTGTCTCTCTCTGTCTCAAAAATAAATAAACGTTGAAAAAAAATTTTTTGAAAAAAATAAAATTATGAAATACGAGGTGCATATGAAAGAACGCAGGTTATGTATGTATAGAGTATGTGGCTTAAACGTAAAATACAACTCCCTGGGACTCTGCCCGGCCCCATCCTAGGCTCACCTCCCTCTCCTGGAAACTGCTGCCCTCTTGCCCTTAGTTTCTCCTTCACTTTGTGTCCTTGACTTTTACCACAGGATTCACAACGTACTCCTAAATAACATTTTTAGATTTGCTTGCTTCTGAATTTTATAAAAACGGTATCCCGTGCCATCACACATATATTCTCCAGTGACTGGAACTGTGCTATTCTGCCGTGTGAACATACACAATGTGATTGGTTCTGGATTTGCAGTTTGGATCCTGGCGGGATCGAGGGACCCTCACAGAAGCCGGGAAGATTTGAAAAGTGGGCAGGGACCAGACATGTAGGCATTGCGGACCAGTGTAAGGGGTGTAGGTTGATTTCTAAATATAGCGAGATTCCATCAAGGTGTTCTAGGTAGGGACCTGAGTACGACAGAACTTGTAATGAATAACCTCATATTTATATTTTAGGATATGCCACTTATCTGAGGGAACAGCTAGGAAAACGGATAACTCTGGCATGGTGTGATATGTGAAAACATTAGCGGGACAGCCGGAACGCCATTCCCTTTACCGGGCTCTTGCTTTGCTGGTGACAAGGCACCGCTCTTCGCTGCCAAGATCCTGACTCTGGTCCTTCTGGATCAACCACTATATCACAAGTCGGTGGTGTGGGAGTTGCAGATTCGAATGAAGTTATAAGGCTCCACTAATCCCTGTCTTTTTCAAAAGCGTATCATCCCCAGTTTTGTAATCCTTTGCACGCGGGACCTCCGTGGCATCCATCTGTATATTTGATAGTGGAATCCTAGAGCGAGCCCTGGTAAAAAGTTTGGTGGAGGGTAAAGACCCTGGGAAGGGACTTGAGGAAGGTCAGTTGGAGGATGAGAGCCAGGAACAGGAGAGAAGAATTGAGGAGAAGGTGGAATTTGCCCTGTGTGTGAAGGAGGCAGTGGTAGTGACCGGCAGGATCACTGTGGGGGTGACAACTCCCAGTGGATCCACCAGTTAGGGGGCCACCCGTGACCTCTGATGGCAGTTTTAGGAAAGATAAGGGTGTAGAAACCACCAAGTACCTAATGAAGGAAAGTGTATTTAAATGTTAGTACGGCATATTCAGGTTATGAGGAGGAGAGAATTTCCTCCATGGTTAGAACTCTCTAATCCCATTTACTTAAGGGAAGGAAGCTCCAAACACTATAAGATCTTATAGTGAATTGACTGGGCTTCATGACCAATCCTTCCCACGTAATTTGTTGCTTTAGGAAGCCGCCTGTGTCCCTGTACCCTTCTGGGAGTTACCTGTGCTGGTGTTGATGCCTAATCCTCGAAGGGGGTGTGCTGGGAACCAAAGTGGCGGAACATCAGGGTCACTGCGGCAGACTGGGCTGGCACAGCCCGTGGGGCCTGTGGGGGCACCCTGCCTCCCCCAGAAGAGCTTATTTCCCAAGCCTCAGAAGGGCTGTGGAGAAGGGTGGTGGGTGCGGAGCCGGGGGAGGGGGCCAGAGTGAGGAGAAGACTGAAGAATGAATTCTCTCACTGCCGTCTTGGGAGGACACGTGGCTCCTGCCCTTTCTCCCGATGATGAGATGAGAAGATGCTGACTAAGCTTTCTCTGCTCTAGATGATGCAAGTTTTCTCAGGTTATGGAATATAATTTACAAGAAAAGAACGACTTTTCAGGAACCATTAATTTAATCAAGAGTGTGTTTTTTTTCAGAGGGTTACGTAATTTGTTTTCTGTTAAATAATAGATGTAATTGTATGACTTACAAGTTCTTGGCAGAATAGATCGTCTTTGACAAAAATAATACATAGTGTGCTCATATTTAAAAGTTAGGTCATGATTGACTCCAACTATCGCTGAAGTGCCAATTGGGGTAGGTGGTAGTCCATAAATGATCTGGGAGATGGGGCACCTGGGTGGCTCAGTCATTTAAGCATCCGACTCTTGATTTCGGCTCAGGTCATGATTTCACGGTTTGTGCAGTCAAGCCCCACATGGGGCTCTGTGCTGACAGCTCAGAGCATGCTTGGGATTCTCTGTGTCAGACCTTCCCCTGCTCTCTCTCTCCCCAAATAAATACATAAACAAAAAACCCCAATTATCTGGGATGTTCACTGTTTATTTATATTTTTTTATTAAAAGTGTGTGGAGCCTCCCATAGTCTCCCTGAAAGCAGGGCCAGTTTCTTTTTCAGTTGAGTTGAAGGCTCTCTTTCCTGTCTTTGTATAAACAACAACAACAACAACAACAACAACAACAAAAACACTCCCAAGCATCACTGTTCTGTAGGTACAATTAGCATAACATATTTATTTATTTATTTATTTATTTATTTATTTATTAATTTTTTTTCAACGTTTATTTATTTTGGGGACAGAGAGAGACAGAGCATGAACGGGGGAGGGGCAGAGAGAGAGGGAGACACAGAATCGGAAACAGGCTCCAGGCTCCGAGCCATCAGCCCAGAGCCCGACGCGGGGCTCGAACTCACGGACCGCGAGATCGTGACCTGGCTGAAGTCGGACGCTTAACCGACTGCGCCAGCCAGGCGCCCCTAGCATAACATATTTAGATTTCGGCATGTTTTTTCAGATTTACTTTCGTTAGGTGTTGTGCTCAGTTTTAGGCTGGATGTTTGTGTCCTTCTCAAAATTCATAGATGGAAGCCTTATTCCTAAGCTGATGGGGTTAGGAGGTGGAGTCTTGGGGAGGTGATCAGGTCGTGAGGGCGGAGCCCTCCCGAATGGGATGCGTGTCCTGAGAAGAGCCCCCAGAGGGCTCACTGTGCTCCCTGCCACGTGAGGACAGAGTGAGAAGTCAGCGGTCTGCAACATGCCAGAGGTATTCATTTTCACCAGAACCCTACTCTGCTGTGCCCCTTACCTCAGACGGCAACCTCTACAGCTGTGAGGGGCAAATACCTGCCGTCTACAAGCCACTCAGTCTGTGGCACTTCAGTGTAGCAGCCCCAAGCAGACTAAGAAATGCCCCCGAGGCCTAAAGCAGAACTCCTTGCCTTTCCAGAATAAGGAAATCCACAGATTCCCCGTTACCAGCCCCTTCACCTTTGGGTTTAGAACAGGGGTCTCAGTCCCTCTCTGTCTTCATGCTGTCGGTCCTGTAACTCACGGCAGACCTCCAGGCCCATACTAGGGGCAAGGGGGATACAACGGTGGAGAAGACGGATCCCCTCCCTCTGGAGCCTCATGGTCTGGTTGGGAAGGTCAGTGATGGCACGTGGCTCCGTGTGGTCAGGGGAAAGCGAGTGTAAGTTCCCAGGCAGTTGTCAGGATTGGTTTCTCTAGGGACCATGAGACTCGTGTGGTTACCACGCGGCTCCAAGGCTATAGAAAACCAAAGAAGCATAAGCGTTTGCTGCTTCTGCTGCCGGTCTGTTTACCATAGTCGGAACGCACAACGGCTTCTGGCAGTTCTACCGGACAGCGTTCTGTTCACCTGAAGTGCCTACGCTCGGAAAACCACAGAACGTGTTCCCTTAGGGGCCTGGTGAAGGGGCTGTTGTATTGCCGGGATCGTATTGCCACGATCTGTCTCTGGGTCCTTGGGTCCTTGGGTCAGGGGTCTGAGGGCCGGGGCTCCAGGACCTCCTGGGTCTGCAACCCGGGAGCTGTTATCCAGCACGCCAAGAAACGTAAAGCCCTCTTTGGGTAAATGATGCATCGTGATTCATGAGAGGAGGTCTTGTCCCGCAGGGCTTTGGAGTTGGGAACTAGGAAGACCCCTTTCTCTCTCTCCTTCTCTTTCTCTGTGTGCAATTTCCAGACATAATTACTGCCTGTGGCAAACTCTTCCCATTAGTACAGATAGTCCATTTGGAGCTATTTTAATGCAAGCATTGTGGTTATGTTCGCCTCTTTTATAATCTACGGTTGCATATGCGAGAACAAATATGTGGTCCTTTCAGATCCTTAGGATAGCGATGAGAAGTCTGGATTCTACCGCCCAAGCCCTTGTGGCGGCATCTAGTTTTAGCTTAAGTGGATCAAACTGAACACGTGAATCTGGATATTGAAGTTGCTTAAACTTTTTTTTGACTTTTAATGTGTCCATGATCCTGAATTTTTGGTCAGGCGCTTTGACTTCTGTTTGTCTCTTTTTCCCACTTGGGATTTACCAAGATCGAAAGGCGTATTCTGGGTGACAATTCTGGGCATCCCTTCTAACAGAAAGACAGAAACACATAAGATCTAGTTGTTTAACAGGGCACATCACCGTGCCTGAAAAGTACGGGCTGTCCTTCCCCATACTTCCCCAGAAATCCCATTGTCTTGATTTACTGTCGAAACTAGAGAAAGCCTTTAAAAACAATAATCATTTGCTTCTTCCTGTGGTTGTGAGTATCACTGAAGCCTGCAGTTAAGTTTTCAGCATCTGGATGTATTTTTGTCAAACAGCGGCAGTGCTAATAGGCTGCAGAGGACGCAGCCCGCACCGTGGCTGAGCCTCGTTCCGATGCAGCGCTTTGGGCTCTGGTCTGTGCTGGCTGGTGAAGGGAACCCGAGGAAAGGAGACCCGCTTTCTGCCACTTCCAACAGCCAGAGGCGGAGCTCACTGCCGCCTCGCCTAAGGAAGCCTGACTCCTTGCTCAGTTTGCAAAGGAAAATCAGTGGGAGCCTGGATTCCAGTCGGTGATATAGGAGGAATGGAGTGGTGAAGATAGGATAGAGACTGCAACTGTGACAATGCTCTGTTGGCAAAGGCAGGTGGCAGAAAGGCACAATCGTCTGTAGACCAATAGACAGGGATTGTTTTAGGAACAGCAGGTCCTCCCCAGACCTAGAGGGTCTTCCCCAGAGCAGGGATTGCTCCTTCTTGGTTTTTTAGTTGCAGTTTGCTTGTCTGTTATGTCCACAAAAAATCTTCAAGACCTTTGCTCCGTAGTGTTATGCATACTTGTAAACAATCTTTCATACTTGGATGTAACTTCTTCTTCTCATTGCACTGATCAGTAAAGCCATGTCACCCAGCCAGCAGCCTTAGCTGTGTCTCTCAGTCCTTAGGCCTTGAGCAGCTAGTTTGAGATGAGAAAACTGATAGCGATCTGGTCTCACGGACTGTTCTCAGTGAAGGAATGTAATAATATATGCCTTCTGCAATTTTGCTGTGCAAGGTTGGGGAATGAGCATGCTTCAGCTGTAAATAGGTTTCCCCAAAGGATGTTTGCTAGCATTTATTTATAAATGTAGGTCAAAAAGAAGGGAGCTGAGTGAGGGACTCCTCAGCTGGGGCAACTCTGGGAGGCTCTATGATAAAAAGGGAAATTGACACGGGCCCCTTCTATTCCGACAGTTTCTCAAGCCCACAATTGCTGGTTGGCTATTTATCTCTGTTTAATTAGGAAAAGATGGCATCTGTGGTGAGTTTCACTCTGTGGCACAGGTTAAGTGTTTAACCAGAGAAGGTGCTATATCATACAACATGCAGCATCCTACTCAGTGGCACAGGCTGGGAGTCCTGCAGCCCTTACCAGAGTGTGACCTGTCTCAGCCTCGATATGTGTATAAATTGGACATAATCGTTCTGACCTAACTGTTGGGATTGTTAACCGAGAAGATACATGTGAAGCTCTTAGGCCTGAGCCTGGCATCTGTGTTCACTAAATGTTAGCAGTCATCATTATGTTATTTAGAATGGATTCTTATGTGACTTTATTTGGGGAGTCCAACATTGCAGTCTGGTTGAGTAAACTCAATATTATTAAGTTCCTTGGATTTTTTTTTAACAGGATTTTTGTTTTATGTCTTTTTTTTTTTCAACGTTTTTTTTTGTTTTTTTTTTTTTATTTTGGGACAGAGAGAGACAGAGCATGAACGGGGGAGGGGCAGAGAGAGAGGGAGACACAGAATCGGAAACAGGCTCCAGGCTCCGAGCCATCCGCCCAGAGCCCGACGCGGGGCTCGAACTCACGGACCGCGAGATCGTGACCTGGCTGAAGTCGAACGCTCAACCGACTGCGCCACCCAGGCGCCCCATGTCTTTTTTTTTTTTAAATTACGGTCATAAACACATAGGATTAAAATTTCCATCTTCACCAATTTTTATAACTTTAAAAAAATGTCTATTTATTCTTGAGAGAGACGGAGCATGAGCAGGGGAGGGGCAGAGAGAGAGGGAGACACAGAATCCGAAGCAGGCTCCAGGCTCCGAGCTGTCAGTACAGAGCCTGATGCGGAGCTCGAACCCACAAACCGTGAGATCATGACCTGAGCCGAAGTCTGATGCTTAACTGACTGAGCCCCCCAGGCACCCCTCCATCTTCACCATTATTAAGTGTCTAGTTCATTCGTGTTCAGTATATTCACAGTGTTGTGCAGACACATCTCTAGAACGTCTTCATCTTGCAAAACTGAAACTCAATAACCATGAAAGCCCTAATTCTTTATTTTCTCTTCCCCCCAGCTCGTGGAAACCACCTTTATACTTTCTGTGGCTATGATTTTAATGACATTAGAGACTTCCTATGGGTGGAATAATGTAGTATTTGCCCTTTTGAGACTGGCTTATTTTGCTTAGCATAATGTCTGCAGGGCCTCCCTAAATGTAGCATGTGACAGGATTTCCTTCTTTTTTGAGGCCACATGATATTCCATTGTGTGTATAAACCACATTCTCTCTATTTATTTGTTCATGGATATTTGGGTTGCTTCCATACTTGTATAGTGAATAATATACTACAGTGGATGTAGGTGTGCAAATATCTTTTCAAGATCCTGCTTTAAAATTTTTTTTGGTTACTTAGAAGTGGAATTGCTGAATCATATGGTAATTCTATTTTTAATTCACTGAGGATCCTCCATGCCATTTTTCCATAATGGCGGCACCATTTTACATTCCCACCAGCGAGCGGTCCACAGGGTTCCAACTTCCTCATATCCTCACCAACACTTGTTATTTTCTATTCTTCTGATAGGGCCCATCCTGATGCGTGTGAGGTGGTATTTCTTCGTGGTCTTGATTTGCTTTCTCTTGTGATTAGTGGTGGTGAGCATCTTTACATATCCTTGTTGAGATGTGTAAGCTACTTATATATTCTAGATATTATCCTCTTACATGATACATGATTTGCAAATATTTTATCCCATGACATAGGTTGTCTCCACAGTCTGTTGATTTTTTTTTTAATGTTTGTTTGTTTTTGAGAGAGATTGCGCACCAATGGGAGGAAGGGCAGAGAGAGAGAGAGGGAGACACAGAATCCGAAGCAGAGAATCTGAAGCAGGCTCCAGGCTCTGAGCTGTCAGTACAGAGCCCAACTTGGGGCTCAAATTCACGAACAGTGAGATCATGACTTGAGCCGAAGTTGGACACTTAACTGACTGAGCCACCCAGGTGTCCCGATTGATTCCTTTGGTGTGGAGAAGTTTTAAAGTCTGATACAGTCCCTTTTATCTGTTTATCCCCCCTTTGGCTGCCTGTGCTTCTGGTATCCTATCTAAGAAATCATGGCTAGATACTATGTCCTTAAGCTTTCCTCCTGTTTTCTTCTAGGAGATTTTTTTTAGTTTTAGGTCTTAAGTTTCGGTCTTTAATCCATTTTCAGTTAATTTTGTATACAGTGTAAGGTGGGGGCCTGCTTCCTTCTTCTGCATGGGGTTGTCCAGGTTTTCCGACACCATTTGTTGTCTTTTTCCCATGGTGTGGTCTTGGCATTCTTGTGGATAATTGTTTGGCCGTATGGGCAAAGGTTATCTTCTGGACTCTGTTCTGTTTCGCTGGTCTTCAGGCCAGTCCCTCCCTGTCTTGGTTACTCCTGCATTTGTAGTAGGTTTTGAAATCAGGAAGCGTGGGGCCTCCAACTTCATTCTTCCTTTTGCAAGCTCGTCCTGAAATGATCTCAAGGGGGCCGGTGAGATTCCATATGAATTTTTGGATGTTTTTCTGTTTCTGCAAAGACTGTTATTGGAATATTGATAGGGATTTCATTGAATCTTGACCACCTTAGGTTTTATCAGACAAAACTTGTCTTGGCAAGAAAACTGAGTTGTCGGCTACAAAACATTTCTTTGGCTGTAGGGTGGCCTGTGTGGCTGAGTTCGAGTTCTGATTGAGGCCAGATGACAGAAAAGACCAGCAGCATCAAACCAGGCAGGCTTGTCTGTATCCAAATGGTTTCTCTCCCTAATTGATGAAAAAACTTTAAAAAAAAAAATTTTTTTTTTAACGTTTATTTATTTTTGAGACAGAGAAAGACAGAGCATGACGGGGGGAGGGTCAGAGAGAGGGAGACACAGAATCTGAAACAGGCTCCAGGCTCTGAGCTGTCAGCACAGAGCCCGACGCGGGGCTCGAACTCACGGACCGCGAGATCATGACCTGAGCTGAAGTCGGCCGCTCAACCGACTGAGCCACCCAGGCGCCCCTGAAAAGACTTTTTTAGCAACTTTTTGATTTAATGATAAAGGCAGTGAGCATTTATTATTCTTTTTTTTTTTTTTTAATGTTTGTTTATTTTTGAAAGAGAGAGAGAGGGAGAGGGGAAGGGGCAGAGAGAGAGGGAGACAGAGAATCTGAAGCAGGCTCCACGCTGCCAGCTCAAAGCCTCTCATGGGGCTTGAACCCACATATCAGAGATCATGACTTGAGTCAAAGTCAGACACTCAACTGACTGAGCCACCCAGGCGCCCCAGAGCATTTATTATTCTTGCTGACAAATATGTTTTATGTGAAAAACTCTCAATTAACTTACTTCGAAGAGCAAATGACTGATGGAAATGTTTTATAGAGGAAAAGGTAGGTGATAGTTTTCTCTTGTTGTTGCTGTTGTTACTGTTACTTGCTGAATAATAGTTTCCACATTGTTGGGCCACATCTCTTCAGGGAGACGAGGTGGGTTTTGTGTATGTAAGGCCCATGTCTTTGAATACATTTTTGAATTTCTTCCATGGTCTCATCCCAACGCCCACAGTGAGATAGGCAGAACAGAAGTTTCTAGAAAATATTCAGTGTGGGGAGGGAGACAAGACTGGTAGGATTTGGGTGATGTGTCTAAGACCTGGTGGCCCTGAGGGGCAGAGCCAAGACTTGACCCATGCTCCGTGATCCCATGCCTGTCATTTCAGATGGTGTTTGGTGAGTTTAGTTAGTAATCTCAAATTCTGCGAACTCCCTTACATAACGGAACCGATAACAGAAACATGCATTTGACTGCTAGGCTGGTTAATTAGCCTTTGGACAGTGCTTTTGCATGGAGGTCAAAAGCTCATGGGAGACATTAATCGTTTTAAAATCTAACAAAGCGAAGAGGCCAAAGAGCAGTAATTTCACCTCCCAAGAACCAGAGACATGAGACTTTTCAACATAACTTACCAGAAGCCAATTTTCTTGATTTTTGTTTTACTCCACTTAAATGTGCTTCTTCAAATGAGGAATAACCAAATAGCCATTGATAATGCATTACCTGTAACAGTATTCTAGATATGATATGTCGTTAATTTATTCTGTGTTATTTAGAACCCAAACATAATGGTAAAGCAGACATGACCGTTAAGTACCCTCTCAAATCCAAACGCTGTGGATACCATGATACCTGTTTGGAGCCTCTCTCAAAAATGACCTTTTTCTGCCTTTGAAAAAGATCTTGAATGGTTTTGAGAGGCTTCTAACTGGTTCACATCATCACTGTGACATATTAAAATGATTTATTTAAGGGGAATTCATTGCTCCTCGCCCCCCCCCCCCCCAAAAGATTAGTACCCTTACTCCCTCTGCCACTAGAGGTTCAGTATTGCATTCTGGGGAAGGTGTGGTTGTAAATTATAGATGAATTTGGATCTCATTTTTATTATTTTTTTTTAATCTTTTTTTTCAACGTTTATTTATTTTTGAGACAGAGAGAGACAGAGCATGAACGGGGGAGGGGCAGAGAGAGAGGGAGACACAGAATCTGAAGCAGGCTCCAGGCTCCGAGCCATCAGCCCAGAGCCCGACGCGGGGCTCGAACTCCCGGACCGCGAGATCGTGACCTGGCTGAAGTCGGACGCTCAACCGACTGCGCCACCCAGGCGCCCCAGGATCTCATTTTTATATAACTCATTTCTTTTTAAAAGCTCTGAGAACTTTGTGGAAATGATATGCACATTTTCTACTGGTGTCAAACTGAGAAGTCCTTACAAAGAGGCACAAAGTTGTTATAAAACTCTACAACAAAATTCTAGGCATCAGGACTTTGACCAAATTCAAGACGGATATATTTGTGACATCTCTGTCATGTTCGTCCTCACTGCGTTTCTAGTAGTTTAATAAAAAACTCGAAAGAAGGGGACGTTGTCTTTCTCTTGAGTCAAACATTGTCTCATAACTGCTGTTCCATCTTTAACGTCTCCTTTTTTCCTCAAAACTTTGAGGAAGCAGGATCCTTTTGATGTCTTTGAGCACTTGCCATTGATTGAGCCCTTGAAAAGAAATTCTGCTTGGAAATGTCTTTCTTCTGCATTCCCCAGCATTTCCTTTGCATAAATGCATTTAATTTCTTCTTCTCTTGACCTTGATGTAGTTGCTGGCAGAATACAGATATGATTTCATAGTTCTTTGGCATTCACTGGTTTCCTTTTCTTATCCTAGACACCCTGGCAGGGCTGGCTAGGACCTGGAATAGAAATCCAGAGAAGAGGGTGCCTGGGTGGCTCAGTCGGTTGAGTGTCTGACTTCTGCTCAGGTCATGATCTCGCAGTTCGTGAGTTTGGGCCCTGCATTGGGGTCTGTGCTGACAGCTCAGAGCCTGGAGCCTGCTTCGGATTCTGTGTCTCCCTCTCTCTCTCTGCCCCTTCTCCGCTTGTGCTTTGTCTCTTTCTTGGTCTCTCTCTCTTTCTCTCTCAAAAATAAACATTAAAAAAAATTAAAAAGAAATCCAGAGAGGAAAAGAGATTCTGTGGTGATGATTGCAGCTCTTTCAGGCACAAAATCAAGGTCATTAATGAATCGATTATTCCAAAGTGCTTTATGGAACCCCACTGTGTACTGTCTGTGAATGAGACATGGCACTGTAGTGCTAATCATCTAGTCCTGAGATTCTTGCACAGGAGAGGTACCTCTGGAAGCATCGAATGCTGATGGCAAGTTTGGGGTGGGGGGTAAGGGGTGGCTGGCTGAGCTAGAAAGGTACCGGCAGGGCCCATGGCATCAGGCGGGCAGGTGCTGAGGTCAGAGAGTTAAGGAGATCAGTACTGATCACTGATGCAGACCCCATCCCCTGGCCCAGAGGCAGGCCTGCGCTCATCTTCTGGGTTGATATAGGGAGAGAGCAGGGCCCCCAGAATCAAGCTGTTGCTGGAGAGAAGGCTGACAAGGCATCTTTGCCCCTTGGGTCTAAGAGCCGGGAGTCTGGATTGGTGTTAGCGGCTGGTTTGCAGATGTCACGGTTGTCCCCGTTTGACGCTTTCCTTGATACAATGAAAGGCGGCAGAGGACTGGTGGGAAGAGCTCTGCTCCCTTGAGAATCCTCTGAACCCCAATTTCTTCCCGGGGAAAGTGGGCTCTTCTCGGCAGGCACATAATGAGATGATGTTTGCACAAGGGCCTCACCTAGAGCCTCGTACCTTTCCCGTGGTCAGGAAGCGTTTACTGAATCTGAACTGTGAATAGATATTTTAACGTGTACCCTGACTCTTTGAACTTTTTTTAAAAGCTTATTTATTTATTTAGAGGAGAGAGAGAGCGTGAGCAAGGGAAGGGCAGAGAGAGAGGGAGAGAGAGAATCCTAAGCAGACTCCATGCCACCAGCACAGACCTCGATGTGGGACTTGATCTCACCATGAGATCATGACCTGAGCCGAAACCAGGAGTCAGATGTTTAACCAACTGAGCCACCCAAGTGCCCCAAACTCTTTGAACTCTTAAGCCATTACTCAAGCTGTTAGGTTCATGCATGTAGGTATATTTTCTTGTTATTTTTCCGATATGTTTGTTCGTACTACAGAATTTGAACTTGCTCACTGTATAAATTTTGGAAACTACAGGAAAATCAATTAAAAACCTCAGTTATTCAAATTAACTGAATTTGAAATAAACATGAAATCACCCAACATTGCGGCACTTAGAAGAGCCAGTATTGGGATTGAAATCTCTCTCATTGGTTTCCTTTAGTGTTTTCTCTCCGTAATTGGAATGTACTCTCCTGTCTTTTGCACACACAAATCCATATATTGAGGCAATCCTGATTAAGTGCTTAAAAATACCAGATTTGGCATCAAATGGGACCTACCTTCTGGTGCAAGTCTACTATTAGTAATCGCATAACCTTGGGTTAGCCATTTGACCTCTTCGCAGTTGTTTCCTCACCTGTGAGAGACCCAGTATTGCCCACCTCATTGTGTAGATTGGAGGAATAAATGAATTAGGCTCTGTGAAGGGCTTAGCATAAGACCCAGGAAATAGCGAGCCGTCAGTAAATATTAACTGTGCTGCTTAATAATTATTGAGTAGTGAATATTAATGAGGAAATAAGACAGTTCTTTAGGAAAAGTCCTTCATAAATTTAGTCTTCAAATACCTCATTATTATATTTTTTCTTTTAATGTTTTATTTATTTTTGAGACAGGGCGAGACAGAGCATGAACAGGGGAGGGTCAGAGAGAGGGAGACACAGAATCTGAAACAGGCTCCAGGCTCTGAGCTGTCAGCACAGAGCCCGACGCGGGGCTCGAACTCACGGACCGCGAGATCATGACCTGAGTCGAAGTCGGATGCTTAACCGACTGAGCCACCCAGGCACCCCAAGTACCTCATTATTTAATAGTACCCACTTGTCTGGCAGGTTGTGGAAATCCTTGGATACTGAAAGGGATCTGTTCATTTCTTTTCCAATCTCAAGAATCACCTTTTTTCAAGGGCACCATAGAAGTGCTTTCTTTTTTTCATAATGCAAAGGTTATTAATTACAAGTGGCAAATAAATGTCAGCTTAAGGAACAACTGAATATATTATGGTTTAAGAATACTGACATGGACTTTTGGTAGGCTACTAATGTTCTAATAACATTATTTTTACTGGCATTTTATTTATTAAAAAAATTTTTTTTTTCTTTAGTGTTTTTATTTATTTTTGAGACAGAGAGAGACAGAGTATGAGCAGGGGAGGGGCAGAGAGAGAGGGAGACACAGAATCTGAAGCAGGCTCCGGGCTCTGAGCTGTCAGCACAGAGCCCGACATGAAGCTCGAACTCACAGACTGTGAGATCATGATCTGAGCTGAAGTCGGACACTTAACCGACTGAGCCACCCAGGTGCCCCTATTTATTTTTTTAATGTTTATTTATTTTTGAGAGACAGAGCATGAGCAAGGGAGGGGCAGAGAGAGAAGGCGACACAGAATCCTAAGCAGGCTCCAGAGTCCGAGCTGTCAGCATAGAGCCCGATGTGGGGCTCGAACCACGAACCGTGTGGTCATGACCGGAGCCGAAGTTGGACACTTAGCCGACTGAGCCCATTCTAGACTTAGAAATGAACTCCTGCTTTCTGTTTAAGGATTATTTGCTCTTTTTAGTATTTTAAAAGATTTTACCTGGTGTGCCTGGGTGACTTAAGTCAATTTAGTAGTCATTTAATCCATATTCTCATAATTTGAACCTGGGGCTCAACTGTCTAAACTTGAGTGGTGTCCCTGTAATTTCATTCCCGCATCTTAGTGGGAGAAGACCCTTTAGCGTTGAGTCAAAGGATGGAGGAGACCTCTGTTCCAGATTAGACCATAGATGATGTGACAAAGCTATCTCAACAGCAAATGGTATGAGTTGGAGGGCAGAAGATATCCTTGGGTTGAAAAAAGGGAAAACTGGCTAATTGCATTGTGAAGAACTTACTTTTGATTGGCAGGCAAAGCTGCATCGATAGTATTTCACAGAACAATTTCAGGTCTTTTTATGATCACTTGACTGTTTAAGAGCTCATCCTTTTTTTTTTTCTTCAGTGTTTATTTTTATTATTTATTTTGTGAGAGAGTGAGCATGAGTGCAAGCAGGGGAGGGGCAGAGGGTGGGGAGGGGAAGAGAGAAAGAGAGAGAGAGAGAGAGAGAGAGAGAGAGAGAGAGAGAGAGAGAGAGACTCCCAAGCAGTCTCCATGCTGTCAGCTCAGAGCCTGATGTGGGACTCGATCTCATAAGCTGTGAGATCATGACCTGAGCTGAAATCAAGAGTCAGACACTTAACTGACTGAGCCCCCCAGGCACTCTGCTCAACCTTTTTTATGGCAGTCAGTCTTAAGGAAACTTATGAACCACTTTGATTAAAATTCAGTGAGGGGGTGCCTGGGTGGCTCAGTCGGTTGAGTGTCTGACTTCGGCTCAGGTTTGTGAGTTTGAGCCCCTCATCAGGCTCTGTGCTGACAGCTTGGAGCCTGGAGCCTGCTTTGGATTCTGTGTCTCCTTCTCTCTCTGCCCCTCCCTAGCTCACACTCTGTATCTCAAGAGTAAATAAACGTTACAAAAAAAATTCAGTGAGGGATAATTAAACATCTTTTCCACCCGATTCTGCTATTGTGGAGATGTTTACACAGGTTTGAATCTGATTCTGTTTTGTAGCGTAAAAGGTAAATAGTTAGCCTTGGTCTGATCGAGAGTATGTCTTCCTTCCTGTCAGTCTGGGCAACTTCTATGTATTCATTTTTAAGATCCAGGTTTTATTTTTAGTGAAATCTTCACTGGTTACTGTAGTCCCCACTTAACATATTTTACCTTCAGATTTGTCCATTTTTTTCAAAGATTTTAAAAAGTAATGAAATATTTTAAGCATACAAAATAGTGTCAAGACTGTTAAACACTCATGTACCCACTCCCCAGATTAAGGAAATGTTTCACAGCTATGGTTGAAATTTACCATGCACTCCTGCCAGATAAAGTTCCCTCCTGCCTTCGCAGAGGAAGCCCTTCTCCTAAATTTGATGTTTATCATTCATATGCATGTTTTCCTTACGTATCCATACATTAGCAATATATGGCATTTTGCATGTTTTAAAACATGATAAAATGATATGATATTTTTTGTATTCTTTTGTAATGTGCTATTTCTCTTTAATATTGTTGGGAGATTTTTCCAGATTGGTCCAGATATTCCACCTCACTGATTTGTCATTGTGTGGTATTTCTGCATTGTAAGCACATTGCATATATATCACAGTTTATTCATCCATTCGCCTGTCTTTGTGTATTTATATTGTTTTCAAGTGTTTTCCTTTTTTCTTCTTGAGACACCATTCCGGTGAACATCCTTCACGTTTCCTTGGGCACAGGTAGAGAGATTCTCTAGGGCATAAGCCCAGTGCAGGAGTTACTAAATTTGAGCTTGTGAGTTTTCAGCTTTTCTAGCTGTTTACAAGTTGTTGTCCTGAATGGTTATGCTAATTACTCCCCCATTTATGGTGAATAAGAAAGAATTCCTGATTCTTCACATCTTTGCCCAAAGTTTCTATTACCAGACTTTTAATTATTTTGCCAATCTGAATGGGTATAATAAAGTTATCTTGAAGTTTTAAATTTACATTTTCCTGACTCTTAGTGACTTCACACATCTTTCTGTATATTTATTTGACGTTGGGTTCCTTCTGTGAGTTTCCCATTTATATTCTTTGTCCATTTACCATTGGGTTGTTTTCCTTGGTTTATTTCATGCTGTGGATATAAACATTTTTTCTTCCATATTTTGACTGTTTTCTCTCAGTTTCTGGCTTGTCTTTTAACATGGTATCTTTTGATGTATAGACTTTTGCACTTTGAATAAGTCAGGATTCTCAGCCTTTTTATGGTTTGTGTTCTTTTATCTAAGAAAGTCTTCTTATCCTTGAATTCATTAAATTTTCTCCTGGGTTTTTTTTTTTTTTTTTTTTTTAAGTTTCTATGTGTTGCTTATCACAATTACTCATTTAATTCACCTGGAATTTGTTTTAAAGTTTATTTTTTTTACCGTAGTAATGATTTATTGCCGTTCAGCTCTGGTATATTTCAATTATTGATACTTCAGCTCTGGTATATTTCAAGTTTCCATATATTTATGGGTCTTATTTTGTCCTTCCAAGGCTGTTCCGATTCTTTGCCATTGTCACATTGTCTTAACTATGGTTTTATAATAAGTCCTTTCTTTATCTTTTCATTTTTAACACGTTCTTAACTATTCTGGGTACTTTGCATTTTGATATGGATTTAAGAATCAGGTTGTCAAGGTCTATGAAATATACTGTTGACATTTTAATTAGAATGACATTGAATTTATGGGTCAACTTGGGAACAGTTTTCATCTTTAAAATATTGACCTTTCCTATCCATAAAAATGGTCTCTCTCTCTCCATTTATTTTGTTTCCCTTTAATGTATATCTATCAGGTTTTATAATTCTCTCATATGAGGCTTTATGCCTCATATGTCTTTGGTCACTTTGATTCTTAGATACTTATTATATGTTTTCTTGCTCTTGGAACTTTTAAAGATTCCATTTACATGTTCTGTTTGTTCTAGGTGGGTATGAAGTAAATTGAGTTTTTTTGTCAACTGATGTGATACTAGCCTCTTTGCTGAACTCTTACCCAAATATTTTGAAGATTCCGTAGTCAATTATATTGTCTGTGAACAGTGTGTTTTGTAATTCTCATATATATTTTTTCTTGTCTCATTGCATAGCTTAGATCTTTGGCACAGAGTTCAGTAGAAGTGGTATAAAGTGGGTGTTAACTATGATGCTTGCTATAGGATTTTTATAACATTTTCTCAAGTTGAGAAATTCTCATCCATCCCGCTTTCACTAGGAGTTTTTTTTTTTTAATTGATACTGAATTTTTTAAGTACTTTTTTTTTTTTTACTTTTATTGATTGACCATACTTTTCTGTCTCTTAATCAAGTCTTACCTCTGTATTCCCTAATTATATAACTACCTAGCCATATTGAGGCCAAGTCTTTTCTGGATGAAAAGGAGTGGGCTATTTTTATCCCAACCAGGAAAATGAACAAACATAATTAATCAAGCAGGTTTCTGAAAGTACATTTGTGTAGGTGTGGGCACATCACAGAACTGATGTGGACGGGAGGGGATGTCTTCTTGTGGAAATGAGAATGGTAGGGGTTGAGTGGAGGGCTGGAAGAAGGGGTGAACTTTTAGACTTGCAGTTGGGGGAACAGGAAATAAAATGAACAGTAGCACACAGCTAAGGTTAAAATTACCTTTTAGTAGCGCTACTCAGCAGTTCTCTGAATTTAATGCCGTAGTGCTCCATAGCTGGAGTTTGGGGGCGGAGTACAGGAATTCAGGTAGCTGGACTGATCTAAAGATGTGGGTGTGCAAAGGGGTTGTCGCATAATGGCACTGGCACGTAGGGAATTAAGGAGGGGATTGTCCAAAAGAGGAGTTGATTTGACTCATCCTGGGCTGGTGGGATCGGCACTAAAGAAGGAAGAGAAGGCGGGAATAGGGTTGACACTCCTGGACAAATTGTTGGTAATGGAGCAGTGGGAAGGATGGAAGGAGGTTGTTATCTGATGGGGAAATTAGAGTTTATGACTTAAAAGAGGACTGCTTTCAGGTATTGGCCAAGGCCAGGCTGTGGTCGTGCATTTCAAAGCTGATGATGGAGGGGTTTCCAGAGAGCACTGTAGGTGAGTCTGTTCTGCAGCTTGTCTGCAGAAGGAGTGGCCCACTTGTTCCCATCCAGGATAAAGGCACTTTTATCACCACAGCGCGATTTCGTTCATGTGTCAACTCTTCACAGGTGTCAAGCTGGTTTTCTGTCATCACACAAATGTGTTATCACCTGAACTGTGGTACGTTTTTGTGGAATGGAATGTGGTGTTAGGCTGTTTAATCTTTGCATTTTTTCTGTTATTTTTTATTTTTATTTTTTTAGTTTCTTTATTTTGAGAGCGTGAATGAGTAGGGGAGGGCCCGAGCGGGGGGGGGGGGGAGAGAGAGAGAGAGAGGAAGAGAGAGAGAGAATGTAAGAGTGTGGAGCTCGAAGTAGGGCTTGAACTCACAAACCCGTGAGATCATGACCTGATCCAAAACCAAGAGTCAGACGCTTAACTGAGTGAGCCACCCAGGTGCCCCATAATCTTTGCATTTTAAAGGACATAGATTTATAATCTTCTTTATTAAGGATGTTTGGGTACATTTTTGACTTATATTTTTGCGGAGGGTGGTCTTTTTCCTTAGAATTCTTTGTGTGTTAGTTTGTATCCCTTTCATATTTATAAATAAGAAGAAACAAAGATTTCATTTTTTCAAATAGCCTTCTGCTCTGAGAGGTGTCAAAAAAAAATGCGGGGCACCCGGGTGGCTCAGTCAATTAAGTGTCTGACTCTTGGTTTCAGCTCAGGTCACGATCTCGTGGTTTCATGAGTTCAAGCCCCATATCAAGCTCTGCACTGACAGCATGGAGTCTGCTTGGGATTCTCTCTCTCCCTCTCTCTCTCTCTCTCTCTCTTTTTTTTTTTTTTAAATTTTTTTTTTCAACGTTTATTTATTTTTTTGGGACAGAGAGAGACAGAGCATGAACGGGGGAGGAGCAGAGAGAGAGGGAGACACAGAATCGGAAACAGGCTCCAGGCTCTGAGCCATCAGCCCAGAGCCTGACGCGGGGCTCGAACTCAACGGACCGCGAGATCGTGACCTGGCTGAAGTCGGACGCTTAACCGACTGCGCCACCCAGGCGCCCCAAAAAAATTTTTTTTTTTAAGTGTGAAAAGGTTTTCAGCTTGGAGGATGGATTTGTTTGTTCCTGGTGTTTTGGAAAGAATCAGTGTGCAGAATTTATTTTGTCATCCATAATTTTTAGGTTCTTGAAAAACTAGAAAAGGATTCAGAAAGTCACCATGCGAGGAATGTTTTTTTGGAAATATATTTGCTTTCTTTTTTTCTGTGAAGTGATAGTTCATTTATGACTTAAGGAAGATTTTCAACAATTTGAAGGATTATAGTGTAACCAAGTTGGCCAGGTTTTCCATATTTACAGTAAGAATTTATGAACTTAATTAAATTTCAGGCCAGTGCCAGAACTGTTGGATTAATCCAATTAGGATTAATCCAGTTAACTTGACAAGTGCCAACTTCATGCCAGATAGTTTGCAGGGTCCTGCAGAGCATATAAAATGAAAGTCTGACATGGCTTTTGTCTTCAAGGCCATTTTACTTTCGTCACAGAGGCAAGATATTGTTGGATTAAAAATAATACTCTGGAACAGCATAGGGTTGCATTAAGTTTTAGGCTTCTTTCAACCCTCGATCTATGAAAAATAATATTATGTCTGTAGACATCTCTGATGCATGGAAAAAAACTGTATAGAAGAGTTTCCTACTAAAAATGAAATGATATATTCATATTTCCATTAGTAATTAGATTCAAAAATATGCTAATTTGAATGTATTTCAGAAATTTATATTCACGAACTGATTTTTGTTTATTGCAATAAATGTTTTTTAAGTTTATTTATGTATTTTGAGAGAGAGAGTGGGCGTGGGTGCGAGCAAGTGGGGGAGGGGCAGAGAGAGAGAGGGAGAGAGGAAATCCCAAGTAGGCTCCACACTGTCGGCGCAGAGCTAGATGCGGAACTCCAACCCACGAACCATGAGGCCATGACCTGAGCCCAAAGTCAGATGCTTGACCAACTGAGCCACCCAGGCACCCCACAGTAAATATTTCTATAGCACTCGTTCTGTATCTGTACTACGTGCGTTACAACTGATAACTCATTTAACCTGCCAGAGGAACCATAGGTCTGTGGCTGTCCTCTCTCTTTTAAATATAAAGAAACCAGAGAGGTGAAGTAACTTGCCCAAGGTCACAGAGCGAATGTACGTACCGCAGAGCTAGGATTGGAATCCCAGTAGTGGGGCTCCACTGTGCCTTTTTACTTTTAGTTTCTTCTGTTTTATTCTTTACCTCCTGTTCATGTTGTTATCCTTTAGTGAATGAAGTGATACTCCTCGGAAAAGAAGTGGGAAACTTGAAAATTTGGGGGGATTACTTTTGCTCTTCTGGACATCTTTTTTTTTTTTAATTTTTTTTTTTCAACGTTTATTTTTTTTTGGGACAGAGAGAGACAGAGCATGAACGGGGGAGGGGCAGAGAGAGAGGGAGACACAGAATCGGAAACAGGCTCCAGGCTCCAAGCCATCAGCCCAGAGCCTGACGCGGGGCTCGAACTCACGGACCGCGAGATCGTGACCTGGCTGAAGTCGGACGCTTAACCGACTGCGCCACCCAGGCGCCCCATTCTGGACATCTTTTTAATAGTTGCCAGTATGTTGACGCTGTAGGTTTGAAACTCTTCCATCCCTCACAAAAACATGCCATAGAAATCAGCGAGTACCTTTTATTGTATAACGATAGTATCAGTTTTGAGTGCTTATTTCTCTGAAGTTGGTTCAAAGGAACCTTGATTTTTCCCATCAGTAGCTGAAGTTATATGTGCCGTGACCATCTCTTTGAGCTTTTACTCCCTGAGCCTGACTGCTTAGGGGTCTTGGCCGATAAGGAATGTGGTGATGGGGCCGGGATGGCAGCCACTAAGGACTCTGACTCTGTCAGTGTGTCATTTAATTGAGAGTAATCACCGCAAGCTTCTCAATCTAGTTATTTCTGTCCCTCCTGCCATTCCTTCCCACCTAGATTTTAATGATCCAGGATAGCATTTGTGGGAAGATGATAATTTTAATGGTAAACATCACAGTATCATCTTCTTGAGTTATGTTTTTAAAAGACGTCTGTTTCTGCGCGCCTGGGTGGCTCCGTCGGTTGTGCGTCCGACTTCGGCTCAGCTCATGATCTCGCGGTCTGTGGGTTCGAGCCCCGCATCGGGCTCTGTGCTGGCAGCTCAGAGCCCAGAGCCTGCTTCGGATTCTGTGTGTGTCTCTCTCTCTCTCTCTCTCTGCCTCTCCCCACTCATGCTCTGTCTCTCTCTCTCTGTCAAAAATAAATTAACATTAAAAAAATAAATAAATAAAAGAAGTGGGTTTCAGCCAGGGATTGAAAATGACTGGCCCAAGACATGTTGGACTTGAGGCTGTCATAGCCTTGCCTGCCAGGCACTGAAGGAAAGAACAAAACCAACCCGACTTGATGCCTGTTTACTTCTGCTCTCTATTAGTGTCCCTTTGAGGTCCTGGCACTGCCCTGGCTATTCCTCAAGGCCTAGTTTTACGGTGAGAACCGGTCTTGACAGCTGTCATTTCGCCTCCTCCTAACAGTTCTGGACAGATCCGTTGATTTGTAGCATCAGATGAGATGCACACCTAAGACAAAAATAGCTTTGTGATTCTTGCTGTGAAATCTCGTCTGTGTGTTTCTGGCTGTTCTAGGGACACTGCAAGCAGACGTTTGCAAGTAGATGTTCTTTTCCTAAAAGCTTGGTGCACTAGGTATGAAATTAATGGTTGGTTGGTAGGTTCATTGTTGATGGGAATCCAGGCCAGCGCCTTCCATAAACTAGCATCAGTATCCTCCTCACCTAGCCCCCCACCCTGTTCTTCATCTTCATCACTGAGGTTTCAAGGAAGGTCCCTTTGCATGTGGAATTCTCAGTGGATGGTAGGCCCTGGAGGCTGCTGATGTCTCTCCTCCATTAGCTGCGTGCCTCTGGCATTGAACTGTGGGGAAGCTTTATCTGATAAGCCCGTGGTTGCTAACACAATCTGGCAGGTGATGGGCTGAGAGAGAGTATATTCAGAATTTGTTTGATGAGCACCATTTGGTTCTTTCCAAGCTATTTCATCTCCTCTATGGATTTGCTGACTTACCTGCCAGATGACAGAAAGACAGGCAATCACGACTTGGCTGGATTTTCTCAGAGAAGGCAGCTCCAAATGAGTGTGAGCAGAAGCTATAAAACATCGATAATACACAAGTTGGGGAAGTAAGCCTGACCTACACAGAAACTCTTATGGTTCTTGTGAATTCTATACACAAGGAGAGCTTTTCATTTTCACGTCATCAAAATCCTGCATTTCCTTATAAACTTCGCTTTATAAAATTTTCCTCAAGATAGATGCGTGCGTGATGTGACGGATACGTTTTTGTGTCTGATGCTCGGTTCTCATCTCTTTGTCACTCATGTCTACTTTCAAGACTTCCTCCTACCAGGTTTCGATTCTGAGCATTTCCACATCACGAGCAGGTTTGACGGGCTCTAAGCATGATTTAAATTTTACCCTGGTCCCTTTCCTTTCTTTGCAGATGACACATGGAGTTTCCTTTAAAAAAAGTTTCCTTTGATAAAGAACTTGTTGACTGCGAACTTGTTGACTGAACAGTATTCAGAAATTTTGAAGATGGGTGATGACATCTTTTAAGTGCTGCTTCTACTCAAATTTTCTTCTCTGAAATGTGGGGAAGGCAGGAGGGTGGCAGGCGGGTGAAGAGGGCCACATTGTGAATGCTCAGCCCTCTTTGATGAAATGTCTACTACAGGACTGACTTTTTAAAGTAAAATAATGAAAGTTTTCTTTAAAGAAAGCTTTCCAGGGGTGCCTGAGTGGCCCTTGGTTTTGGATCAGGTCATGAACTCTGTGTTTGTGAGTTCGAGCCCCAGGTGGAGTTCTGTGCTGACAGAATGGAGCCTGCTTGGGATTCTCTCTCCCTCCCTCCCTCCCCCCCATTTCTATCCTCCCCCCACCTCTCAAAATAAATAAACTTAAAAAAAAGAACTTGTAGTTAAAAATAGAAAGCTTTTCATCACCCTTTCATGCTAATACACCAACTACATTTGCATGTGTGTTTAATTATAGTCTATATAGCTACAGTAATAGATGTATTTTCATATATTGACTTGTACACTTAATATCGTGTCATACTATTATATTCCTCCCATGATTTAAATTCTCAATAAGATCGTATCCCATAGGTGCGCCTTAACTTAGGAAATTATTCCCCTATTGTGAGCTATTTAGATCACGTACGTTCTGTAGCTATTTCAAACAAGGAAAATTAGTTTATTCAGAAAACGCTTGTCTAAGCAGCCATCCGTCTACTGTTGGACGCTTTCCTGGGCATATTGTATATTTATGGAAGAAGCCAAATATTTGAAAGATCAGTGGTGATGAAGTCGCCGGTGGGATAGCTCTTCTGGGAAAAGTTGTTTTTGTGAAATATTTTGTTAGTTTGCCTAACTCCATATAATGCCTATTTTTTCTAAATTTTCCTAAGATGAACCACAGAAAAAAATTCATGTATCCACTGGTGGGATGCAAGACTTTAAAAGGTTTCCATCCACAGGGTGCCTGGGTGGCTCAGTCGGTTAAGTGTCCGACTTCAGCTCAGGTCATGATCTCGTGGTTCACGAGTTCGAGCCCTGCATCGGGTAGCCTGCTTTGGATTCTGTGTTCTCCTTCTCTCTCTGCCCCTCTCCTGCTCATGCTCTGTCTCCCTCAAAGATGAATAAACATTGAAAAAAATTTTTAAAGGTTTCCATCCTTTTTGACTTTGTATATAATTACATATCTATAGTAGCATATTAATTTTTCTTATTTTGCAACTTAGGATCTTTGAAAATAGTTGAGGTATATGAGGTTCTAGAAAGATTTTAAGGATTCAGATTTGCTCAGTGAGGCCCATGTGGCCATAGCCAACTGTAACACCTGGGATGGGCTGACACTAAGTTAACCAGTGAGAATCATGGGGAAAAGCTCACACACTACTAGGGCATAAATGCTCTATTGCAACCAGCATGAGGGCAACATATACGTGCATTTTGTAATGATTTTTATCTTGGCAGATGAAGATATGTGTAGAGTAGCTAAACCTTTCAGAGTTATCTCTGACAACCACTGAGCCTGTGACAAAAAACAAGGTTGGAGTTTGCTGCCTCCACAGTGTCCTACTGTTTTGATTACTACCGCTTTGTAATATAACTTGAAATCCAGAATTGTGATGCCTCCAGCTTTGTTTTTCTTTTTTGAGGTTGCTTTGGCTATTTAAGGTCTTATGTTGTTCAATACAAATTTGGATTGTTTGTTCTGGCTCTGTGAAAAAAGCTGCTGGTATTTTGATAGGGGTTGCATTGAATATGTAGATTGCTTTTGGTAGAATGGACATTTTAACCATATTTGCTCTTCTAATCCATGAACATGGGATGCATTTCCATTTCTTTGTATCTTTAAAACATCTTTTTTATGTTTATTTTTGAGAGAGAGGGAAAGAGAGAGAGAGAGAGAGAGAGAGAGAGAGAGACAGACAGACAGTGACTGGGGGAGAGGCAGAGAGAGAGGGAGACACAGAATCCAAAACAGGCTCCAGGCTCTAAGCTGTCAGCACAGAGCCCAATGCGGGGCTGGAACCCATGAACTACAAGTTCGTGACCTGAGCCAAAGTCGGATGCTAACGGACTGAGCCACCCAGCTGCCTAGCTCTTTATTCTTGAATGCTCCTAAAACCTCCCCTCAGGTCTAGAGGTCAAATTGATATGCCTAGTCCCGGCTGATTTCTGATGTTGAGCGTGTATGGGTCTGGGGTTGACCTTGGACTGAGTCAGCATTTCCCCTTGATCCTCTTATGCAGGTATGACCCTGTTTTTTCCCTGTCTCCACCATGATATGGGGCAAATAGACTTCTGTTCCCCCTGGGTTTGCATTCCTGGGTGCAGAGAGGTTGTGCTGACAGCCAGAGCTGTGAGGAAGGAGGGAACTGCTCCCCCCACTTCTGAAAGCAGGCTTTAGGGTCCGTAGTTCCATTCTATTCCTCCAGGAGGCAGGACGAGGGCACCTGGGCCAAAGGTGGGAGTAATTGCTCAGAGATGGGTAACTACTTAATTCATGTGTTTTTTGTTTTTTGTTTTTTTGTTTTTTGTTTTAATTTGCAGTGCTGTTCTCTCTTGGCAACTCTTATGTGTTGTCATGGATATCTCTGTCGGAAGTTGTGGGAGAGCAAATGAAGCCTAGTGAGTTGGCTCTTGTCACAACAGTGGTGTACGTGCTGGGAGGTGGGTCTGATCCAGCTCAGTGTTCCCTCTCAGTCATGGCCCTGGATACTGCTGGGGCCCTCCGATGGCATTCCTGGATGAAGACACAGATGTGGATGAGTGTGCATTTCTTCCCTGTTGGAACAGGGCGGAGAAACTCTCAACTTTAGCCCCAGTTTCAGGCATGCATTGCCGTCCCATGGCATGGACTCTGGAGCTTGGGCCACGCCCACACTTTAATTTGATATCTATCCAACCAATCAGTTTGCTTGGTGATGATGGTAATGATGCTACAGTTTGTAGGGATTGGTTATGATCTTTGAGTCATGCTTTCTGGCATGATGATTTTTTCATTTGTACCCCAGATAATCCTGATAGTTTTTCAGAGTTCATATTCTTTCAAGCAAGGAGATGAAGCCTAGACATAGGCTTGCAAGAATTCTCCTTGCTAGTCGGTGGTCCGTTTGGGATGAAAACCTGGTTTTCCCTGTACCAAGTCTAGTGCTCTTTTCTACCATTGTATCGATTCTTAAACCAAATCACTGAATCATTTGCTTTGGGGAAGGCATTTTTCATTGCATTGGATTTATTCTTTGCTTTATCATTTATCCATTTGACAGGTCTCTGAACCATGACTGGCCCACTTTTAAGAAATATCAACAGTGCCATGCTTGATTTACCTGAATGCCAAAGCGCTTTCAGTGGGTAGTGAATAATTGTGGTGTGTGTTTAAGGGTTATTCTTAATATCCTTATTAAGGATACTCACCCCCTCAATTTCACTCCAGCTAGAATGATTTATTGCACCTGAGGAAGGATGATAAGTAGGATACCCACTTGAGGGAAGTGTCACCTTTTATGTGGGACATACTTAGGATAAAATTGATGATCGAAACAAATGAAGTTAATTAGATGAGGGAAATTAAATAGATAAATAAGATATTTGCAGTCAGATTTGCACAGAGCTATGAAGATATCTACAGATTTTATGATAGTGCCACGTTAAGTCCATTTGGCAGGTGACCAAGCATTAAAATAAATTGCAGACACCTGTCTTGTTTCTGCCTGCTCTTTGCAGTGTTTTTTCTTGCCTTGTTGTTTACAAAGAAGTTTCTTTGAAAAAAGTTCAGAAAATATTAAAAATGATAACAGAAAAAAACTAAGCTCACTATGAACCCTATAATCCAGAGAGAAGTACCTCCATGTTTCTTTTTTTATACTATGCGTATTAATTTTTTTCTCAATTAAAACTGCATTGTGGACATGTTTCCTGGCTAGATGTTAATAAAATCAGTTACCCACCAACACTTTCAGTGAACATTTAGGTTTATAAATAATGTTACAGGGAATATCCTGTTACAGGTACCTTATTAAATTTTTAAGAAAATTTCTAGAAATAGCATTGCCAGACCAGTATGCACAGTTAAAAATTTTTTTGAAACATCATGCCAAAAAAAGGAACCTTGATGTGCGGTCCCAGCCAGGTAAAATAATGCTCATTTTCCTTTGTTTTGACCACCATTGGCTATTATTACTCCTTTTCATTTCGCAGCCTGATAGGCTACAAAAAGAAACCAAAGCTTGATTGGTTTATTTCCATAGTTTTGTATTTCGGTAGTGAGGTTGGGCCCTCTCTATCGTTGAGAGTATTGCTTCTTTTGTGAATGTTCTACTTAGTATTCTTTACCTAGTGTTTCTGTTGAGAAACTCTTCAGCGTGTAGAGCTGTTTATATGACAATATTCATCCTCAGTGAATCATATATGACTGCTCTTCCCAGTTTGTAATTTACCTTTAATTGGACTTATGGTGCTGAACTTTTGTTGTATTACTGTGTAGCCACGTTTTTATCTTGTCTACCTTTTCTTAAAATACTTCGTCTTTTCTCCAAGTTTTAGGACTTACATCTTCAATCCATCTGAAATTTATTCGGGGGAAGCTTGAGGTAGAGCTTTATTTTGTTTCCAGATCATTAGTTAGCTGATTGTCCCAATCATCATCTCATTGATTTTCACTGCTTTCATGTCTATGCACAAACTTATAAACTTTTTTCATATTTCTTTAATTAAGTTAACTTTATATTCTGTTTCAGTATGCAGGAGTAGAGCTAGCTTCATTCAAGACACTTCTTTTTTCCAGTATGGTGTTTGGTTTTTTCTTCTTGCTTTCTCGTTAATTTAATCATCCAGATGAACTTTAAGAATAAAAATATTTGGGGCTCCTGGGTGGCTCAGTCAGTTGAGTATCTGGTTCTGGATTCTGGCTCTGGATTTTGGCTCAAGTCATGATCCCAGGGTTGTGGGGATTGAGCTCCACACGCTCTCTCTCTCGCTCTTGCTCTCGCTCTCTCTCTCTGCCCCTCTATCCCTTCGTGCGTTCTTTCTCTAAAAGTAAATAAATAAATAAAATACTCATTGAATATATTCCCAAAATAAATGTGAGAACTATACTTGGAATTAGACAGTGTTCTTATACTAGAGGCATCTTGGAGCACATGCCTAGCTAGCAGTTTGAAAATGACTTTAGAACTTGGCAAGAGCTTGCGGTTCTTGAGCAGGGAAAAAGAAAATGGCCCAAGGACCGCGCTCCTCACATGAGATGATATCAGCCTGGAGAAGGTGAGGATCCATGCGGTTTAAGTTCTTTCTCTTCTGTCAACAAGAAATGGCGACCGAATTCTGACACCCATGGTACTTTCGTTTGGTCCAAGAATTGAGCCGGCAATCCGTGGGTAAAGCGACCTTAATTTTTTTTTTCCCCCACAATCATTTGAGAAACTTCCCAGGAGGAAAATCTGTAGCGTTGGCAAGATTTGAGTGAAATACTGCTTTCTCCTTGTAAGGGTGCTCATGAAAAGGTAGTATCTCCCATTCATCAGCCTTCAGTGTCGGGGTCTGATTGGTTTCCTAGGCATTCTTAAGTCAGTGCTTAAAAAAGAACATCACGCTTAAAGAAAGGTCTGCTAAGTAATTGCAATTAAGCTAACACCTCTAGTAAGTTACTATCTTGTCAGATCTTCCAACTGCACTTTCTTTCACCTCCTTTTAGATCCTACTGTTTGTGAAGTTACTGTGAATCCGTTAGTATTTTTTAGTTGCCTTGTCTGACTTTTTTTTTTTTTAACACTTTTAGTTTTAAAATATCTTCTAGGTGTTTTGCGTGTAATGTGTAAAAATTTAACTAGAAGTTAATAGATGAGACAACTATTTCTTATTGTCATTCTTTTTCCTTTAGGATTACAATATTGTTGCCATTTAAAATTTTTTCGTATAAATGAAATCAAAACCAGAGAGAGAAAATGTGGTAGAATTTAAATTTGGGAAATGAAATAGCAAAGGCTCAGCTCAACCTCAGCCTCACAATTATTTTTGATATTTCATAAGCCTACAAGTCAGAAGCATTTTTGGTACAGAAAACCAACACGTATTTTAGAATCTCGCAGAATCCTATCTTTGCAGGTTCTAAGCTCTTTAAATATTGATTAGCAGCAGTGGTATGACTGTGGGTTTTTACACCTTGTTTTTAGGACGTTGATTTATTATTTATCATTCTTCCTTTTCTAAAACAAATTGAGATGCTCTACATGAGGATTCTTTTTTATTGGTAGTCCTGGAATCATATGGAGTATTTTTCTTCATGTAGTTATGTGTGTAAATTTCCCTGTATTGTTTCATGTTTCCTTTATATTCTCCTTCTACTGGGTGTTTTGGCTCAGTGGTAATCGTTTTAAACACATCAAAATACTTTTATGGGATTCGCACAAAAATGGGTAAGAAGGGAGGAAACAGACGATGTTTTGAAGACCAGTGGATGCCAGTTTATTAGTCTTATAACCTTGGAAAATTGTTATATTTTCATCTGTCTACTGAAGTCCTGTGTTGCCAAAGTTTCATATTTTTAAAAAAAACTTTTTTTTCAACGTTTATTTATTTTTGGGACAGAGAGAGACAGAGCATGAACGGGGGAGGGGCAGAGAGAGAGGGAGACACAGAATCGGAAACAGGCTCCAGGCTCTGAGCCATCAGCCCAGAGCCTGACGCGGGGCTCGAACCCACGGATCGCGAGATCGTGACCTGGCTGAAGCCGGACGCTTAACCGACTGCGCCACCCAGGCGCCCCCAAAGTTTCATATTTTAATAGATTAACATTTTAGTAGAAGTATGGATGGAATGTTACAGATTATTCATTAAAAGCTGTCCACATATTTTCTATTAAAATCTAGTAATTATATCATTAAAATTGTATTAGGTCGCAAAGTTCAAGGAATTACCAACACAGAACTGTATAATGCCATCTCATGCCAGTGTTACTGACACTTTGGTTTATGTAAGTTAATACATCAATATTTGAAGTTTAGATGACCATGAATAAATACACGTAGTGAGGGGTATCTGAGTGGCTCGGTCAGTAAGGTGTCCGCCTGTTTGATTTTGGCTCTGGTTATGATCTTACGGTTCGTGAGTTCAAGCCCCACATTGGGCTCTGTACTGACAGCATGGAGCCTGCTTGGGATTCTGTCTCCCTCTCTCCCTGCCCCTCCCTGCTTATGCTCTTTGTCTCCCTCTCAAAAATAAATAAAAATTAAAAAAAAAAGAAAAAGAAAAAACTATGTAGCTAAAGAAGGAACATGTTATATCATTCTCAATATAAATCCTGTAATAAAATATGGAATGAAAAATATTTGTCCAATAATATCAAATATTAGAGCCTCTTGCCTTCAAATTTAACTTCACTTCTGGTTTTTGGAGACTTTTCTGGTTCACAGATGAATTTTAGATTCCATATGACATTTGACTGTCTGAGTTTGTAATTCTGTTTCTCCTATATATCTGTTTCAGTAGGTACATTAAATGCCAGTCATACTCAGCCTTCAATATTAGATTTTAAAAGAAAAATTTCTATGCTTTATTAAAAAAATCAATAAAATAATAAAATACCTTAGGAACCTAAAATAAAACCTAGAAAAATGAAGATTCTTAGCCTTATGTTGGGTGCTAAATGATTGTAACTTTCAAAAACTGTAACGTATTCAATACATTATATAGATAGTGCAATTTAAAACATTCAATGTAAGGACACCTGGCTGGCTCAGTCAGTAGAGCATGCAACCCTTGATCTCAGGGTCATGAGTTCAAGCCCCACGTTGGGCATGGAGCCTACTTAAAATAAAAATGAAAAAAAAAAATCATTCAGTATAGGGCCCAGTGTACCACATACTCATGAATGGTT
Source organism: Herpailurus yagouaroundi (assembly GCF_014898765.1). Classification (NCBI taxonomy): domain Eukaryota; kingdom Metazoa; phylum Chordata; class Mammalia; order Carnivora; family Felidae; genus Herpailurus; species Herpailurus yagouaroundi. Next base: position 2,615,473 of record NW_024412747.1, on the reverse strand, counting down.
AGCGCAGTGCCCTGGGCATTGTAGGTATTCAGTTGATGTTTTTGTAAGTGAAGGACTGTTCCCCAAATCTTTCCTGCCCCACAGGAGTACCTAGAATTCCAACTCCAGGACTGCACAGTATTTGGTTTCTAATAAAAAGTAGGGTTGTCATACATTGGGGGCCAGGCTGATGAGAAAAGACCTTCTGCACTCTGCCCAAGGAGAGGGTAGGGGTGGCTTTCCCCATGGGGACCTTGACTTCCAGGTCACTGAGCCTCCCGGGTGGAGAGGTGGTCTCCAAAAGGGAGGTGAGGTTGGCCCCACTGTCTGTCACAGTTCTGACATGTGGAATTTACTTGGTCTTTCTTTCAAAGACATCCCTTATGATCCTTTGCTCTGTGTAATGCTAGTTCCTGGTGGCATTATTATAATAATAATTTCTTTTCCTTCTGGTGACTCGAGCTTCAGGTGGCTCGTTTATCTACTTGTCCTCTTGATGTTCAAATCTAAAAGACTTTTTTTATTGTTGCTGAAGAACATGGGTGGAAAGTGAGATGTACCTGTACCCCAATGTTTATAGCAACGCTTTCTACAATAGCCAAATTATGGAAAGAGCCTAAATGTCAATCAACGGGTGAATGGATAAAGAAGATGTGGTTTATGTATACAATGGAATACTACTTGGCAATAAGAAAGGATGAAATCATGCCATTTGCAGCAACGTGGATGGAACTGGAAGGTATTATGCTGAGTGGAATAAGTCAGTCAGAGAAAGACAGAAATCATAGGTTTTTACTCGTGTGGATCCGGAGAAACTTAACAGAAGAACATGGGGGAAGGGAAGGGGAAAAATTGTTACAAACAGAGAGAGTGGGAGGCCAACTCCTCCCTTCATTTTTAAGAGACGAGACTCTTAAATACACAGAACAAACTGAGGGTTTACGGGGGGGGCCCCCCCCGGCCCGGGGGAAATGGGTGATGGGCATTGAGGAGGGAACTTGCTGGGATGAGCACTGGGTGTTGTATGGAAGCGATGAGCCCCAGGACTCTACCCCAGAAACCAAGAGCACACTGTCTACACTGTATGTTAGCCAACTTGACGATAAATCATATCAAAAAAATAAAATAGCCATAGGAATATCTGGGCAAGCTTAGTTTGGATAGCAACTGTTTCCGGGGACTTTCGGTAGTGGCTGGAAGTAGAGACTGGTGACAGAGGGCCTGACTGAATCCTGGCTGCATCCCGCATTCCCAACCCTGGGCTTGTAACTTCCCTGTGCCTCCGTTTTGTCCTCTGTCAGGTGGGGGAAACAACAGCACCTCGTGCCCAGGGTTGCACACAGAGTACGTGAGCAGAGGCTGGTACCCCGTAAGAATCAGCTCAGGGAATGTTCGTGGGCGTGCCAACAGCAAGGTGTCATGCTGGCTCCAAGCCAAGAGGGTTGTGCCCTGTGATTCAATGGGAGCCATGACTGCTGACCCCCATCCCCTGTGCGCCCCCGAGGGGACCTCCGCTGCCTCCCCTGCACCCTGGGTCCCCACTAGGAGAGAGCAGTGATTTGTACTTAGGATTTGTGGTCTGCATTTGCAGGCTTTGCTGTATTTGTTTTGCCCAAAGGGCTGTTGCTGTGGTTTCAGAATGTGAAATAATAGATAATGGGGACAAGGGGATTCATGGCAAGATTTAAAATCACTTAGTGACTAATATCATGGTGGCCTAGGAGATCTGTATCTCCTAGATAGTGGTGGGGCCACTATCCTATTAACATTTCTAAGCTATTTAGAAATCGGCTGGATGCTTTTCGTTGCACGTTCATTTTTCATCTTTGCTCTTCCATTCAGGAAATACCAGGAGGGTGTAATCATTCCTTGTCATTTCTGGAAGAATAAATCAGATTATAGATTATTAAGGGTCATTTTTCATCTTGACGGTGGATAAACATTAAGAAGAATCCTTGCTGAATGGAAACTGATGGATTATGATCACAGGATTAACGAGACCACTCAAAATATTTCAGTGCTCAGCGATTGTTTTCTAGCATTACCGGAGGTGGATTCAGGAATATTGTGATTATGTACTGATTATTGAACACCTACTATCTCACCTAAATTTCCCAGAGTAGGTGTTTTATACTTGTGGGAATGCAGGCTAGGAGAGGTGGAATAACTGACTCAGGATGTTACGGATTTCAACTCCTAACTTCATTTTCTTTCTTCCATACTTTGCAAATCAAGGCTCTTGATACAATTGACTGCTTCCTATAAACATTGTTTCCAACTTCAATAAAGTCTAGCCTTCCATAGGAGTCCATTCACTGTGGCGAATTTGGCATTTGAGTCCTAGAGGCCAGTGTTGAGCTACAGGGATTAAATTAAATAATGTACAGAAAGTATCCAGGGGGCACCTGCCACATAGTCCCAGTGCTCTATCTTTACCCTGGTCTCTAGCATTGGGAGAGGCTCCTGTGGGACCTTTTGAGGTCTGCTGGAATGCAGCTGCCAAGAAAGCAAGCTGGGGCGTCAGACAGACCTGGGTCTGGGTATGGTACGCTCTAACTTTGGGCTGGAGACCACTTGGGGGTGCTTTCGGTTGCAAGTAAGAGACTCTTATTTCTGATTGCCTTCCACTAAAGGGGGTTTATTAACTTAAGTCTAGAGGTAGAGCCTGTCCAGAACTGGATGCTCCAGGAGATACATCTCTCTGCTCTGCTACATCAGATGTTAATCCGTCTATTAACTTATAGCACGATGGCGGAAGGACTTGAAGTCCTGCTGTGCAGATGTGGCACTGTCCAGAGGAAGAAAACACACTCTTTCTTCTGGGAGCCCTTTCCCAGGAGAGAGGAATATTTTTCCAGAAGCCCGGCTTCTCTTGTGTCTCAGTAACTAGAGGTTGGTCCGATGCCCATTTCTGAAATAAATTGCTCACCAAGTAAAAATAACCTCTGCAGCTCAGAGTGGGGTGGGTCCCCTTGGAGCACAGTGCTTTGTGGGGGAGGAGTGGGTAACTGCACAAAGCTAAGATCCCGTTAGACAGGAAGGAGGGAGGGGATGCTGATCTGCTAAGTCTCGATTTCCTCACGTGTGAATGAGGGAGGCTAACCCTTACCTCACATGGTTCTCAAGTGAGAACAAGGAATTACCATGAATTTGAAGGTGCAGGAGACCAGGGCCGCCCTCCAGCCTCTGCTTACTCTTGTTTACTGAACGCTGTGCAATTTTAAATAATCTTGGGCTCTCTCTTTTTTTAAAAAACTTTTAACATTTTATTTATTATTATTATTATTATTATTATTATTTTTTTTTTTTTTTTTTTGAGAGAGAGAGAGAGAGAGAGAGAGGGAGACACAGAATCCAGAGAAGTCTCCAGGCTCTGAGCTGTCAGCACAGAGCCCCAGGCGGGGTTCAAACCCATGAATGCAAGATCATGACCTGAACCCAAGTCAGATGCTCAACCAGCTGAGCCACCCAGGTGCCCCGGGCTCTCCTTTTTTAAAACTTTCTCAACAGCTATCTTTTGAGAGCCTGCCATGTGGCAGGCATTGTGCATGGAACCACACAGGACTTACCTGCCGTGTGTGTGTGTGTGTGTGTGTGTGTGTGTGTGTGTGTGTGTGTACGTAGTATTAGCTATGACTATGTGTTACATAGTCTGGATGATGGTTAGTGAACACCTATCATGTCCTACCCTTTGTCACACACACATCATATGTATCATCCACGGTCCTCACACCTGCTTCTCAGAGCAGGTGTTTTACAATTGAGGAAATGCATGTGGGGATGTCAAGCTTGTATCATCAGGTGCTGGTTGGGGAACCACCTGAGGGGTCAAAACTACTCATTGTTTTGAAGCAGTCCTGGAAGTTCAAGTCTGCCTGGCTCTCCATTAATAGACATTGGAGATCTGTCTGCTTACCTTGAGAGCGGGTGGCTGAAGTATCTCACACATTTATATCCCTTGAAATGTATTGCTTTTCTGTTAACTTATTATTATGGTTAGTAAAAGACTTGAATGAAAACACGGATTTGGTGAAACGCCGCACCAGCTCATCTTCACTTTTGTGTATTTAAGACATTAAATTTAGCCTCTGCAATGTGCCAGAAACAGAGTGATTTTTCCGCAAAAAGTAGTCCGTGTTAGTAATAATGATTTGATTGACTTTGTTTTGGTCACAAGCATGACATTTCTAACACAGCAGACTTTCCAGGAATTAAGATCTTAGGGAAAGAATTGGTTTTAAAAAGCGAAGGGCATAAGACTATTGGGAAATTTCAGGACCTCTCAGACATTCTGCTGATAGCGCTTGTATTTAATTTAGTCACATGCACTGCCAGCTTTCCAAGAAGATTCTTCTAATATTTGCTTTATTCAGCACATATTCAGAAGTAGAGTTAGTAACTGGTTTCTTTTTTTTTTTTTTCAACGTTTTATTTATTTTTGGGACAGAGACAGACAGAGCATGAACGGGGGAGGGGCAGAGAGAGAGGGAGACACAGAATCGGAAACAGGCTCCAGGCTCCGAGCCATCAGCCCAGAGCCTGACGCGGGGCTCGAACTCATGGACCGTGAGATCGTGACCTGGCTGAAGCCGGACGCTTAACCGACTGCGCCACCCAGGCGCCCCAGTAACTGGTTTCTTAACCTGTTTCTGGATTAAGGCACATTTAAAGCATCTGTCTGATTTAACAAGGAAGGAGGTGTTTCTGTCTCTTTATCAGGTGTCTCACTGAAGTGACATTGTCCAAGCAGTGGTCGGCACAGACATGAATTTTGTTTTCCATCCCAGAGGGCCAGTATCAGCCCTGGGCCTAGGGGGAATGTTGCATTGATGTTTTCCATTTTGTCAATGGCATCATAGTCTTTCAATGGGATGGGTAGTGACCCTCCTCTTTTCTTTTTCTTTCTTTCTTTCTTTCTTTCTTTCTTTCTTTCTTTCTTTCTTTCTTTCTTTCTTTCTCTCTTTCTCTCTTTCTCTCTTTCTCTCTTTCTCTCTCTTTCTCTCTCTTTCTCTCTCTTTCTCTCTCTTTCTCTCTCTTTCTCTCTCTTTCTCTCTCTTTCTCTCTCTTTCTTTCTTTCTTTCTTCCTTTCTTTCTATTTCTCCCTTCCCTTCCCTCCCCTCCCCTCCCCTCCCTTCCCTTCCCTTCCCTCTTTCAACGTTTATTTATTTTTGGGACAGAGAGAGACAGAGCATGAACGGGGGAGGGGTAGAGAGAGAGGGAGACACAGAATCGGAAACAGGCTCCAGGCTCTGAGCCATCAGCCCAGAGCCCGATGCGGGGCTCGAACTCACGGACCGCGAGATCGTGACCTGGCTGAAGTCGGACGCTTAACCGACTGCGCCACCCAGGCGCCCCTCCCTTCCCTCTTTCAACAAATGTTTCGACTGTAAGGAACAGCTTTGTCCAGAATAGATGATGTGAGAGGTTTGAGAATAACCGTTAGCAGATACTATGGACAGAAGAAGCCAGTGGGCTTTGGAAAGACCTGTATTATTCCAGGAATATTGCATTTGTGTGATGTTTTCTGTCCTCTTTCAGATGTACGAAAATGGAGGTGTGGGGCCGGTGTTGGGGATATGTTGGTGCATAATAAGTTGGTGTGTAATTAGTAGGTTAGAGAGAAGCTGCCCGTAGTATGTCTTCAACCATACTCTAAACTTGTTGGGTTGCCACAGTCCTAGCTTTTTGCTGTTACTGTCCCTTTTTTCCTTGGAGTTTTGGTAGCACACTGGAAAGAAATGTCTCTCTTCTTCCTTGAAGTTTTCAGTCTTTATTTAGGGTTTTGACAGTAGCTGTGATGTAGGTAGAGCCAAGCTGGGGAAAATGTTTTCATAGCCCAGTAGCAGCAGCATTTTCCAACCCCACACTTAACGTTTCTTCTTCATTGTACCATTTTAAGGGTACATGTGAGAGCAGGCTTGCCCTAAGTTAATTGTGCTTTTCTAAAAATGAGGTGCATCCCCAAGCTTCCATCTGAACAGTGGCCCTTGCCTGTCATAGAGCAATTTGAGCCCTAAAGATAACATGTAGCCTGAACGCGAGTGCTGGGGACTCATCTGAGCCCGTTACCAACGCTCTCTGTGGCTCTGTGATAGGCAGAAGTCACTGGTGTTGCTAAGGTAAGGCATAAAATCAATTTCAGTTACTAATAAGATGAAAGGTCTCTGATAGCCCGGTTAGCCTTTTAAAATTTTTTTTTCAACGTTTATTTATTTTTGGGACAGAGAGAGACAGAGCATGAATGGGGGAGGGGCAGAGAGAGAGGGAGACACAGAATCGGAAACAGGCTCCAGGCTCTGAGCCATCAGCCCAGAGCCTGACGCGGGGCTCGAACTCACGGACCGCAAGATCGTGACCTGGCTGAAGTCGGACGCTTAACCGACTGCGCCACCCAGGCGCCCCAACCTCTTAGCTGTAGGCATATTTGGTCAGTTAAATGCACTCTGGTATGTCAAATAACAAAATTTTCTTCTCTCCTGATTTTTTTTTTAGGGTACGTGATAAACGGGAGAAATAACTGGTTGTGGGTCATAGAAAACCCTGGGCAAAAAGGATGCCTGGGTTTTCTTCTGTTACCCAAAAACATTTGATGGGGCCACGGGTTGGCCTCCATTGTTCTGTCATCAGGCAGATTCGTGCACATCAAAAATTTGGAGACCAGGTGATGTGTGATTACTGACATGAAGGACAGCAACAGAAACACAAAGATCTTTTGTGTCTGTGTGTGTATGCTTGTGGAGTTTCGTCTTCTTGTTGAAAGGCAAGACCACTTTTTCAGGTGACAGTGTCCACAGTGGGCCAACTGATTCAGTTTCCCACAATTCCTCCATTATCGTTAGTTCATCATTCTTGGCGTCCTACTGGAGACATGAATTCATAAAACGGAATCTAACCTAACATGGGCAAATCTTATCTTGTGCAATGAGGTAATAATAATAGTGATAATAAGAAAAAATGCTTATATTAGTGACACTAAAATTTGTTTAGTTTATTATGTCCAAGCATTGTTCTAAGGTCTTTACATATATTAATCGTCCTGTGAGTTACTATTATTGTCCCCATTTTACAGATGAGAAGACTGAGACCCAGCAAAGTTAAGAATTTTGTGCACGCTCTTGTAGTCGGCAGAGAGGGTTTCAACCATTGTCTCTCCGTGTCAGATTCTCTACTCTTAACCACTGGGCTGTGTTTCCTAAGGTTAGATTTTGTTTGAGTCTTTTCAGAAGGTGGTAATGTTTCAGTCTCTGTGAGCAGGCCCAGCCAATAGACTCCATTTTCTTGCTTGGGTTCCAAAGACCTTGGGAAATACAAGAGGAGAGGGGGAGAGACTATGACATCACATTTATTACTGATTGGGTGGCCCATTCTTCTTGTGGGCAGCGTGTTCCCAAGAGGAGGAAAGGCCAGAGCTGAGTCCTGAGTGCACCAATCGGCTAGGTTAGGAAGGGACACAAAGAGGCTCAAGAGGATCCTTCCTAAAGGAAACAGGGGTGGTAAGAAGGGTCTCCCTTCTGCCCTCAGAGTTAGGAGTCGATCAAGTCTGGAATCTAGCAGAAGGTTAACAGTACCGGTAGAGGGGTTGCTGTGACGTCATGTAATACTTTTGTGGTTTGGTGAAAAAAATTGCATGATGGTATAAATATAGGTGGACTCCTCCTGAGCTCGTATTAAATTGCTGCATATTTCACCTCTCCCTGATTTCTGGAACTACAAGTGTATCCCTCTGGACCCATGTCCTTTCATTTCCTCTGTGGTCCTTGAAGTGCTTTGTCTTTTCCCTTCTGTTTTCAAAGGCATTGCCTACCTGTTTTTTCTTACCGACAACGTGACCAGTTCTTGGGCTTTAGAAGGCATTACTGTCTTAGTGAATGTTAGGATATAAATAGTAATTCTATTCATTTGGAAAAACACCTCAGCTCTCGAGGCACTGTAGAGAACTCAGGGAGCAGCATCTAAATAGATGGTTGTGAGAGAGAACTTAATAGATCATTAGACTTTAACTTGTTCCCCGTTGTCATAACCATTTAGGAGTGTTTAAAACTCCAGTGCTACTCTGCGGTATCGACAAGAAGGGATTCGTGGTGAGATCTGTGTTTCTTCAGAGTGACAAGACAGTGTAGGAGGCCCGATATTAATTTTGTAGGGTGCCCTCTAGAATGGAGTGGGGGAGGCGTGTATGTCACATGGCATTTAGTAATAATTATGTGTAAACAGTGAGGACTGACTTGTACTGTCCAGAATTTCTATAAAATGTTTTCTAAAACGCATCGCAGCCATTCTCTCCCTTTGCATGGTTTTCAAATGCTATTTGGTGTGGAGCTTGAACGAGAAGCCTGCAGTGATATGAGGGAGGCGGGGGAAAAAGAACAGTGATAGCTAACATTTATTGCATTTGACAGCGTGCCACGGACTGCTAACCACCTTAATCATTGCTTCCTTGAATTCCAGGAGTCATTTACCCTGCTGCAGATGCAGAATCTCGGGCTTGCAGTAGTGAAGTTAGCTCTGCACGGGCCTGCAGGTGATTGGGGGTAATGCTGTAAGCTGGGCTCAGTCGTGAGCATGCTAGGATTTCATCGGGGTGTTGAATCTGCCTGCATTCTGGTGCTCCAGCACACTGGGTCTAGCATGCCTGCCTGGGGCTGGGGAGGTGGTGTTTTATGCCAGTTAGTTCAGAGAGAGACAGAGAGACAGAGGGAGACACAGAATCGGAAGCAGGCTCCAGGCTCCGAGCTATCAGCACAGAGCCTGACGCGGGGCTCCAGCTCATGAACCATGAGATCATGACCTGGGCCAAAGTCGGACGCCCAGCCGACTGAGCCACCCAGGCGTCCCCATTTAGTTCACTTCTTAAGATTCATGTGCTGAGAGGTTTTTGTTCTAGCTTGGTGGTCAAAACACATTGAAGTAAAAACCAAAAGGCTTTGGACTGAAATTCACCATGCTCCTACTGTCGACTAACGTGGCTCAGCGCACCTTGGTGGGTTCTAGCTGTGACGAGATTCCCCCACCACCCCTGCATCTGCTCCCAGGGCACTGAAGGGTATCGAGGATCAGCTGCCCCCAGCACCATCCCTGTTGGCCCCTGTAGAAAAACTCCAGCCTACAAAGGCTTTCTTCATTGTTCTTTCTAGGGGGAGGGAGGGAGGGAGAATCTCAAGCAGGCTCCACACTCAGCATGGAGCCCAACGTGGGGCTTGATCCCATGACCTTGGGATCTTGACCTGAGCCCAAATCAAGAGTCAGATGCTCAACCAGCTGAGCCACCCAGGCGTATGAGAAGACATCCTTCCTTTTTTTTTTTTTTTTTTTTTTAAGTTTTTAAGTTTATTTATTTTGAGAGAGAGTGAGAGAGCTTGCACGTGCAAGCAGGGAAAGGGCAGAGAAGGAGGGAGACAGAATCCCGAGTAGACTCCGTGCTGTCAGCTCAAAGCCCGATAGGAGCTCAATTGCACAACCGTGAGATCATGACCTGAGCCGAGATCAAGAGTCAGAAGCTGAACTGACGGAGCCACCCAGATGCTCCCTTCCTTTTTGTATTTCAAAAAATTTTTTTAACATGTTTACTTTTGAGACACAGAGCACTAGCAGGGGAGAGGCAGAGAGAGAGAGACAGAGATAGAGACATAGAATTTGAAGTAGGCTCCAAGCTCCTAGCTATCAGCACAGAGCCTGACGTGGGGCTCAAACTCCTGAACTCTGAGATCATGACCTGAGCCAAGAGCCAAAGTCGGACACTTAACTGACTGGAGCCACCCAGGCAACCCTCCCTTCCTTTTTAAAGTAGAACTCTGCCGTCTGCCTCAACCATGTCCTCCAGATGCTTTTCTCTATGTCATGATATCTTGTTAATCTGAAAGGTGAATAAAATGGTGAAATACTACATTACCCTAAGAAAACTACAATTAATTATGAAAAGCAGCTATCTATTATTTATACTGGGGGAACCACTGAATGGAAAAAAAAACAACAACAAATTGTGGCTAACATAAACAGAGAGGGAAAATCAGCCAAGTTTTAGTTTCAATACGTCTAAAAATATATATTTCTAATATTATCCCTAAGGCTACTTGATTTATTTAAAAGAGGATGTTGACTTAAACCTCTCTTCTATATGATATGAGTTTGAGACTTGTTATCAAGTCATTTAATGCCAAATAGCTTTAGAAAAGGACAAAACCAGCCAACAATCACTTGACTAATAAGTCTCAAAATTATGTTAATTTTTTTTCCAAATGGAGGTATTTTAAAAAATTGTCCTTGAAAGTGGAGACAAATTCAGTTTTTTAAAAACATCTCTGTCGACATCTCTTTCTGCCCATGCGTCCTGTCCTGGTGCTATAATAAAATCACCTTTTTACACCAAAAAAACCCAAAACAAACAAAAAACAAAACAAAACAAAAAAACCCTGAAAAGAAACAAACAAACAAATAAAATGCCTGTCTGTTAACCAACTGTAGATTTGTTCTGCCCCTTGATAGATGGCTTAATAGAAGTCACTTGTATAGTGGGATGTTTTTGTTTTTAAAATGATATTCCTAAAATTATGACTAGTTGTAATTTAAAGTATACTTTTCCTTACATACAAGTTAAATCTGGTGAATTTCAGAAGAACATGATTTTAGCGTAATGAGTGAGGATTATGAAATTTGTTTACATAGCTGATTGTTTTGTCTGTAGCAGCTTTGCATCAAAAAAAACGTCAACCATATATTTTTATTTTTTGCATCTGTTTCTTCCTGGTTTAAAAAAAAATTTTTTTTTAATGTTTATTTATTATTGAGAGACAGAGAGAGGAGAAGACACAGAATCCGAAGCAGGCTCCAGGCTCTAGGCTCTGAGCTGTCAGCACAGAGCCCGACGTGGGGCTCGAACTCACAAACCATGAGATCATGACCTGAGCCAAAGTCAGATGTTTAACCAACTAAGCCACCCAGGCCCTGTTTTGTTTTGTTTTGTTTTGTTTTGTTTTTTAAGCCAGTTAAATCCCTTGCTGAGTAGAGGTGTATAAAGCAAATTAGAGCTTTCTAAAAGTTCATCCACAAATTTAGTTGATGCTGATGAGATGTATGTGAATCTGTGATGGAGAGCCCAGACTTAGCAGTTCACATGGCTCGTTAAAATATGTATCTACCTCTTTTGTATTGTTTTACTGACATTAATTTCTCCCAAGGCCGAAACTTGGTTAATCTCCGCATAACCCACTACATGGTTATGAATACAGAAGATGCTTTTTCATGTTCCCCAACGAAGGGGATTGTATATGGTGCTAGAAGACTCCGCAGTCGGGCACCCAGGACCTGACTGGCTTCTAGGAGGTTTATGTCTGCAACACTGCGGTTATGGCTTACGTAGGTCATTGTGTGTTGTCCAGCCTTTTCCACTTGCCCACGCCCTCCCACCCAATCTTACACTACTTTGTTTTTTATGTTTTATTTTTTTATTTAAAAAATTAATGTTTATTTTTGAGAGAGAGAGAGAGAGAGAGAGAGAGAGAGAACATATGCGAGAGGGAATGGGGGGGAGCAGAGAGAGAGGAGACACAGAATCTGAAGCAGGCTCCAGGCTCTGAGCTGTCAGCACAGAGCCTGACGCAGGGCTCAAACTTGTGAACTGCAAGATGATGACCTGAGCCCAAGTCGGATGCTTAACTGACTGAGCCACCCAGGTGCCCCTACTTTGTTTTTTAAAAAAAAATTTTTTTTTCAACGTTTATTTTATTTTTGGGACAGAGAGAGACAGAGCATGAACGGGGGAGGGGCAGAGAGAGAGGGAGACACAGAATCGGAAACAGGCTCCAGGCTCCGAGCCATCAGCCCAGAGCCTGACGCGGGGCTCGAACTCACAGACCGCGAGATTGTGACCTGGCTGAAGTCGGACGCTCAACCGACTGCGCCACCCAGGCGCCCCATCTACTTTGTTTTTTAAAAGAGATGCCATAAACACTTATTTTCTTTGCTGTGGATTAGGGTGGTGAAGGACAAATCACTTAGCATTTCTAGGCCTCGCATGGGATTTTGCTCTGAGGGGATGAGGATGCCTGTTTTCCCCACTAGATGCCAAATAAGATGAGGCCTTTTCATTTCTGACCCAGTGTTCTGTAGCTTGTTTCTAATTAATTACTGTTTTTCTAATTTTAGGTAGGTAGCACCTTCTGTATGCTACGTGATGCCTATCTGTTCAGGCTGCTGTAACAGATTACCACAGGCTTATAGCCCCACAATTTATTTCTCACAGTTCTGGAGGCTGGAAGTCAGAGATCAAGGTGCCCACACGGTCGAGTGAGGGCCGTCTTGGGGGGTCACAGAGTTCTCACTCTGTCCTCACATAGGGGAAGGGCTAGGGAGCTTTGTGGGGTCTCTGTTTTTTTAAAGTTTATTTATTTTTGAGAGAGACAGAAAGAGCATGAACAGGGGACGGGCAGAGAGAGATGGAGAGAGAGAATCCCAAGGAAGCTCCATGCTGTCAGCACAGAGCTCAGTAATACGGGGCTCGATCCCATGAATTGGGAGATTGTGACCTGAGCCGAGACCAAGAGTTGGCCTCTCAACAGACTTAGTCACCCAGGCGCCCCTGTGGGGTCTCTTTTATAAGGACACTAAGCCCATTCATGAGGACTTCATGTTCATGACCTAAAGCCCCACCTTGCACACCATCACTTGAGTGTCAGGATTCCAATGTGTGAATATTGGGAGACCTGAACATTCAGACCCTAGCACATTATAAAATGTGAATGGAGAAGAGAAAGTTTTGGATGCCAGGATGATAGCAAATTTTTCTTGAATGTATTTCAAGACCGAAGGCATTTTTGTTCACTGTATCATCCATAGGGCGTTTCAGATAAGCCCTGCGTAACTGATATTTTTATGAGCTTTGCATAGCAGGATAGGATATTGAGAGACAAATCTGGGAAGCCTATAGGAAAAGGATGTGAAGATTGAAGAAACACCAGTTTGTTGTTAGGCAAGGCATATTTGTTTAGAGGAAGTACTCTGAGATAATTCCTGTATTTCCATGAGTATTGTAAATTCCCCTTTGGTAAGGGTCTCCCATTTTCATGCCCAAAAGCTTTTAATTCTGAGAACACATTGCTGAATTGGAATCTCGACTGTTCTTGGAGGCTTGCAGATTGCTTTATCCATCTCAACTTCCTCTTTATGGAACCTTAAGCCCATCAGTTGAATAGAATTTTTTGTTCTTTTGGAGAGAGAGGTTTATAGTGTTGTAAATAATCATTTTAGGTACTTAGGTAGCTTTTTATTTTTCTCTTGGTCTTATACAGTAATTTTGTATTAGTTACTGATGGACCCCTTCTTGGTGACCTTTTATACTCTATTTCCATTGGGTGAATTTCTGATTAACGTTTACTGTATTTTTATGCATGTGTTATGGCTAGAAATGGGCCTGTGCATATATCAGTCAAGTGTAGTGGCTATTTGTCTTGCCATTCCCACCTTGGTATTCTTACACTTATTTATTATTTTTGTTTGTTTGCTTATGCATTCCTTGGAGTGTTCCTTAGGAAGGATATGCCCTTTTAATATATCTCATTTAGGAATTCTGAGAATCAAAGCTTCAATTTATTTATTTATTTATTTATTTTTATTAAAAAAATTTTTTTTTAAAACATTTATTCATTTTTGAGAGACAGAAAGAGACAGAGTATGAGTGGGGAAGGGGCAGAGAGAGAGAGGGAGACACAGAATCTGAAACAGGCTCCAGGCTCTGAGCTGTCAGCACAGAGCCCCATGCAGGGCTTGAACTCACTGACCATGAGATCATGACCTGAGCCAAAGTCGGACGCTCAACCGACTGGAGCCACCCAGGCGCCCCTCAAAGCTTCAATTTAAATACATGACACAGTTCCTTCTCTATTCACTAGCAAGCAGAGCTGAGATGATGAAGTGAAGCTATTTATTGCCTGGTTATCAAACATTTGGAAGTTTTGGGTGTGTCCACTGCCGTTGCAACATTGATTTGTTCCCCAAGCACATGTGAAGACAGCAGCGTTTTGATCATTCATATCATCTAAGTAACAAGAGATATAAGAGAAGGATAGATCATTGAGATGCTTTCCCATCATCTCTTAGGGCTAGACACCGTGATCATTAAAATAGTTTTTAGGGCAAAGGTGAGGGTAAAGATGTGCCATCATTTAATAGGCAAATGCTAACTTTCAGCATGTCATGTGTATTTATATTTGAGGAAAGCATTTCAAACAAACCTTGGTGTTCACTCCATACTTTATCCCACTATTGTTTTGCATTTTGAGTAGGAATTTTCTCAAACCTGCATTCACTCCCGCATATTCTGTGTGAATATGGCATGTCTTCGTGCACAAACCTCTCTCTTCCCTTCCGCGGTGTTCTGTCATCCGTTAGCTTTTCAAATTAAGAATAAAACACCAAAGGGGCGCCTGGGTGGCTCAGTTGGTTAAGCGGCCGACTTCGGCTCAGGGCATGATCTCGCGGTCTGTGAGTTCGAGCCCCGCGTCGGGCTCTGTGCTGACCGCTCAGAGCCTGGAGCCTGTTTCAGATTCTGTGTCTCCCTCTCTCTGACCCTCCCCTGTTCATGCTTTGTCTCTCTCTATCTCAAAAATAAATAAACGTTGGGGCGCCTGGGTGGCTCAGTCGGTTAAGCGTCTGACTTCAGCTCAGGTCATGATCTCGCGGTCTGTGAGTTCGAACTCTGCGTCGGACTCTGTGCTGACCGCTCAGAGCCTGGAGCCTGTTTCCGATTCTGTGTCTCCCTCTCTCTCTGACCCTCCCCCATTCATGCTCTGTCTCTCTCTGTCTCAAAAATAAATAAACGTTAAAAAAAAAACAAGTGATTTACAAATTGGAAAGGTTTATTCCTAATGACCAGTTGATGGCTTTCATTAGCCCTGATACAAGGATGTCCCCTCCATGTCTCAGACACTTAGGACTTGCTGTTTTGGCTCACCTCCCATTCACTTGTAGTGGTTATTATAAGATAATAGGTCAGTGCAAGACATTGAAATTTTGTTTTGATTTTTTTACTTGCATCGTTATCATTTTTTTTTTCCTTGCAAAGTTCCAGGAAAGAATTAGGAATTTAGGAAAAATGCACGTGGGGCACATATTTAAAGAGCTAGAATAGAGTCTAAGAAACCAAGAGAGAGTTACAGGATGAACATCAACTTAGTAAAAGCCTTAGGTATCCACAAGTTTGTTGTGACATTTTAGTTTGCAGAGGAGGAAAGTTAGGTCTAGGAAGATTAACGAGTTTATCCAAGATTGTAAAAGATAGTTATTGGTAAAGAAAGAAAGTCTGAAGTTCTTCTGAGTGTTAAGAATAAGTAACAAAAAGTTCTGAAGATAGCAGGCAGTAAGCTCTTTATCCTTTGAGCAGTAAACTAGAGAAAAAGAACTTACGCTGAATTTAAGTAATTTAATATGGAGTTTTTGACGGTAGTTTTTACTAATAGAATGTGGTGCTTTGAGATATTGTAATAGAAAATGTGCTTGGTATGGTTCTTTCCTGAAGGGTGGGAGGGAAATGATTGGAGGTCTCGTCAGTATCCTTTATTTATTGTCGTGCTCTCTGAAGATCCCATAATTCAGCAAAGGAAAATATTGATAATCAGATACTGAGAATTCTCACCTTTCCCTTGGTCCCCTGGCCTTGGCCTCTTTCTCCACTTTGTGAAGCCAAGATGAGGTCTGTGGAACCATCCACGAGACCAGTGGTCCTGGAGTTCTGTTCTTTTCATCTGTAGTTGCCTGGTATGTCCAGGTTAATAATAGACCTGCGACTCGCTTCAGATCTAGAAGAGATTCACAGTTGACCTTTTGCAGTTCATGGTTTGACTTTGTTTCGAAGTGGATAATGACGTAGTCTATAGCATATTTACCAGCATTTGTAAGTGGGTTGTGAAAAACAACAGAAAAGGGCACTAAGCCGATCAGGGTGACTTGGGAGCATTCAGGTGAATGATCCTTCTACCTGGGTCCACTCAGCCTCAGCGCTTTTCCCAATCAGACTCTCTTCTTGCCTTCTCTTTCAAGTAGACACATATATACTTAAAAATACTGTAGTTTAAAAGATGGGTCAACTTTTGCCTATAAATGGAAATGTGTGTATTTTTGCTGTTGTTGTTCTTTGGAAAGATGCTTCTGAACCTATGCATTTGGGCGTGCCCAGGTTTTGACGGTCCTAGAGCAGGTGCACTTGAGCCAGGCTCATAATTTTTCTTTCTTAACAGTTGCTGCACTCTGTAACATATACACCAAGAAAGCATCTCATTTTGTCATCGGCAGTTTACCCTGCAAGATTGCAAAGACTCTGAGGAATAATTAAGATTTAAATATTCCCAGCAGGGAGGGAGGGAGCTTGGATAAAGAAAATCTTTTTCTTTCTCTTTTAGGATTGTATCATGAGAGGAGATCATTTGGTTTGCTCATTAAGACGGCCATTAATGCTTAAGCACAACAGAAAGTCACAGGCTTTTGCTGTATGTAGTTGTTTTCATCTGGATTTAGTTCTCCAGTGTCCTAAAATCATTGAATGCTAGATGTTTTGAAAGGTTTGGAAGTTCTCCTGCTGTTAAGAGGTCACCGCTGTCATGTTACTATGAAGGGTAAGGGATCAAGAAAATAGAGAACATAGATTCTTACAGAGGAGCAGTAACCTTATGGAAATCACTTTAGTACAAGGTCCCGTGGACATTTCCTACAGAAAATGACCTCCTTTCATTGAAAAGGTTTGAGGTTTGAGGTTCTGTGAATTTGAAGTTCTCATGTCGCCAGTACTGGAGGGATTTACTCAAGTTGCTGGTGGAACTGTTTTGGATGTATGTGGAGAAACCCAACTCCTATTGGTACCAAGAAATAAATAAAGGAGGGTGTGTGGCTGACTCGTGTGATTGGAAGGTCCAGGGCAGGTCTCAGTTCACGCATGGCCAGGGACCCAAGTGATGCTATTAGGACAAATCGCCTTGGTTTTTGGCTATGTTTTCTTTAGTACTGGTTTCACATTCAGAGAGGTTTTCCCTCTGACACGGCTGGATGGTCACCAGCAGCTCCAGGCACACGTTCTACTAACTTGGAAAGAAAGAGAGAGCTTTTCCTTCCTGATAATTCATCGCTGTGATTGAGTCTCATTGCACCAACCTGGGTCATGTCACTAGGATGGAAGCCAGTGGTCACAAGTGGGCCCCTCAGAGGCGTGGGAGTGCATGATTCATTTTACCCAGATCACCTAGACTGAGAGTCTGGGAGGAGAAGTTTGCTCCAGAGAGGAATATCAAGGTATCTCCCCAGAAGGGGCAGCGACTACTGGGCTATCCAGATGACAGATGGCCACTCCCTTCTGCTTTAAATGTACCGCCCTTTGCATTCATGTGCAAGGTGGTGTTTGAAAATTTAGAAGAAAAAATAACCTTTCCATGTTTAGTGCTTCCAGTCTGATTCCACTAGTTCAAGGTGGGGGGGCTCCCTCCTTGAAAGCCATTCCTAGCGAAGCTTTGGAAGTATGTATTTTTTAAGTTTATTTATTTTGAGAGAGAGAGAGGGAGAGAGGGAGGGAGAGAGAGTCCTGAGCAGGCTCCACACCATCAGTGCAGAGCCCGACGTGGGGTTTCGAACCTACGAACTGTGAGATGGTGACCTGAGCTGAAACCAAGAGTCAGACACTTAACCGACTGAGCCCCCCAGGTGTCCCATATTTTAAACATAGGTTTTAAATAATTCATTATTTTTAGGTTTTTATCACCACTAAAGATAATTTATGTATGTTTTATGATGGGGCCATTTAGACACCCTTTTGGTTCTGTTGGAATGCTTCTCTTTGAACTTTGGAGCTTGGAGAGGGCACAGCTCACCATGCACCAAGGAGCAGCATGGGACAGTTTCTACATGGGCTTCTGAAGGCAAACACGCTCCTGTTAATGTGGAAGTAAAATTCAGCTGTATTGGCGTACCTGTCAGGAGTGTGGAACAGTAAGGACATAGGCTCCGTTAGCACATGCAGGGAGAGGTTCATTTCCATTAAAACATATAAATAGATGGAGGCCACAGACCGTCCAGAAACAAGACTTGTACAAATCGAGGCTCAGGTTTGAAGTCAATTGAGGAGTTTTAAATACTGTGTCAAAGTGGGAGGGAAGACTCAACCAAGAGAATATTGAGAAAGCACGGGGCTGGTTGAACATCCAGCTGATCTTGGATTCTGGATTGGGAAATCCCTGTTCACTTTCTTCTCGGGGTCTAAACAGGTGTGTCCGTCAACACTGTTGACCATTTGCTTTAATTTTGGAAGCAGCTTTAATCGGAAGTCACATCACACCCGGAGTGTTTTAGTCTGTTTTCCTTCTTTGCCTGCTGTTCTGTCTCTCCAGTTGGCCCCTGTCTGTGCCAGCAGCATTACTGAATTATCTGGACCTTGCCAGTGCTGTTCGTTTTCAGGCGGTTATAATCACTTTCTGGACACCAGTGTTGTTTATGAAGTATTTGAATCCTCGAGAAGAACATTAATGAGAGTAATTGAACCTCACTTTTTTTTTTCGGCTTTATTGTTTATGGCTTTTGGCTTATTATATTAGATTTGGTTTTTGCTCAGAAATAGGATTATACATGATAATTATTTTTTATTTTTTAAAAATGTCTTTTGGTGTTTTATTAATTTTTGGGAGAGAGAGAGGGAGAGAGAGTGAGTGCAAATGGGGGAGGAGCAGAGAGAGAGGGAGACATAGATCCCGAAGCAGGTTCCAGGCTCTGAGCTGTCAGCATAGAGCCGGACACGGGGCTTGAATTCATGAACCATGAGATCATGACCTGAGGAGAAGTCAGACGCTTACCCAACTGAGCCGCACAGGTACCTTGATAATTCTTACTTTTTAAATGCTATTTGTTTTTAATGGTTTGTTTCCATGATTTAATGACCACTGGTTTTTTTTTTAATTTTTTTTTTTAACATTTATTTATTTTTGAGACAGAGAGAGAGAGAGCATGAACAGGGGAGGGTCAGAGAAAGAGGGAGACACAGAATCTGAAACAGGCTCCAGGCTCTGAGGTGTCAGCACAGAGCCCGATGCAGGGCTCGAACCCACAGACCGCGAGATCATGACCTGAGCCGAAGTTGGACGCTTAACCAACTAAGCCACCCAGGCGCACCCCTAATGACCACTGGTTTAATTTGTTGATTCAGTCAAGCCATGGAAAATTTAAAATATTTGATTGCCAATTTCAGTGGGAGATGAACTCTGAGATCATGACCTGAGCCGAGATCAAGAGTCAGACACTCAACTGACTGAGCCACCCAGATGCCCTGGAAGAGAAAAATCTTTAAATGATTCACAATTTGTCATAAATAGTTCCACAAAATGTTTTTTCTGATTTTTCTATGAGATTTCTTGAGAAGAAGGGAAAAGAAAAAGCCCTCAAAACTATTAAACAGTGCAGGAAGAATAAAGCATTTGGGCTTCTGAAAAAA
The DNA here is from genome assembly GCF_014898765.1 of Herpailurus yagouaroundi. Lineage (NCBI taxonomy): Eukaryota > Metazoa > Chordata > Mammalia > Carnivora > Felidae > Herpailurus > Herpailurus yagouaroundi. The sequence continues at coordinate 2,596,041 of NW_024412747.1, read as the reverse complement.
AAAAATGGTTTCTTTAAAATGAGCTTTTTAGTTACAGGTTCACTTTTCTTGTCATTTCCATCTGCCATGGAGTTTTAAATTACACAGACTTTCATATTCAGAGTGCCCACTCTTCCTGTCCTGCCCATTTATTGTGGAAGGGCCCCTGTGAGGGGCAATCTTTGAAGAAAGAGGTTGTTACAATAACTACTAGGTGAAGGAAACATTAGAAATGGAGCCCACTCAGATGTCACAGACCTTCAAGGTGCTGCTGGGGTGGAAGCTTCATTATTTTCTGTTGCACAAGAGACTTCCTCTTTTCAGAGCTGATTAGGAAAAGGGACTCACATGACAGCTTAATAAGCCGTCCTTGCTGGCCATTGTAGATAAGTCACAAGCGTGCTGCACCATGGGAAGAACACACAAAGGAGAAACATTTTGTAGAACAAAGACTGTGCCACGGGGTGTTTGGGTAGCAGGAGAGAGGTGGATAGAACCTTCTGGTGATGGAGGGGAGAGAAGATAGTTTTAAGAAGAGAACCTGCTGCTGGTTATGCTAACAGCAAAAGTAAAAGGCAGAGTCCAAGATATCTTAGGTGGGTCTTAGAGTTGACAACTTAAACTGTAATTGACCTACAGAGGGGCAGAGCAAAGGATCCAGAAGTTTCTGTAACCTTGAACTGTCAACTAGAAATCATGATGCTTTGGGTTTTTGCAGAATCTGATTAGATTAGCACAAAGATGATACATAATTTGGAAAATTCGTTTATTTCAAAAGAGAAATACTGCTTCAGGTTGTATTTCAGTTATTGTTTGGCTAAATCATATTTTGCCAAGACACCTTCAACATGAACTGGGAGGGAGGGTATTTTCTTGGTTTTTATTTTTCCATATCAGTAATAATCCAAAGAATCCCAGGCAGGAAATTCTTTTTCCTTATTCACATGAAATTTATTTTTTTGCTTGTAATATGCCCTTGACACCTTTTGATTGCTAGAAAGGACAGAAAAGGATGTTTTAATATATCTATATTTGCTCTAAGGAGCATGCAAAGGAAGAAGGAATGAACCCAATTTTCGTGATAAAGAGACTTAAGAAACTAGTCAAGAGACCATCTAAATTCCATTTGGACTTTAATTTTTTTAAAAATATTTTGTAATGTTATTTTTTTTGAGAGAGAGAAGAAGAGGGAGAGAGGGAGAGAGAGAGAGAGAGAGAAAGAGAAAGAAAAAGAGAAAGAGAAAGTTGGGGAGGGGCAGAAAGTGAGGGAGAGAGAATCCCGAGCCGGCTCTGCACCGTCAGCTCTGAGCCTGACGCAGGGCTCAAACTCATGAACCATGAGATCATGACTTGAGCTGAAGTCAGACTCTTAACCCACTGAGCCCCCCAGGACCCCCCCCCCCCCGATTTGGATTTTTAAAAGACATACAAAGGCGGTAGACATCGAACGTCCTCTTAGGCAAGTTTTTAACCTAAATATTTAAAAAAGGTGTTGAATTGAGCATTTTTGATAGTTTTTGATTGAGCATTCTTGACAGGATATCAGAAACCAGTGAAGCTTTAAGTGCCAGGTACCTGTAGATGAAAGTATTGGGGAATACCTTTGGCAGGTTCATAATTTCTTTGTCCAAGCCAAGTGTGGTATTTGTATTCCTCATAATATGGTTTTAATTTGTTGTTAAGCTTTTTTTTTTTTTTTTCTCTTAACACCGCTGTCTTTCATGGATGATATTGACCCAGACTAAGCTCTTACAGGTGATCAGATCTCACTGCTAGTTGGTTTGCCACACTGCTAAAACTGTGTGTGACCTTGTTCATGACCTGTGTTGCTTGTCTGAGTTACCAGTTATGTGGATGTTAGTAATAACCAAGTGTTATATAGTACTTCCCAGTTTACAAAGGGCTTCATGTGTTTAATTTTATCTTTATGATAATCGTTGCGATATAGCAAGGGTAGGATTTTTTTTTTTGTATGAATAAGATAATTGAGTCTCATTGAAGGGAATTATTCTAAGATTAAGTAGCTAGAAAGTGAGAGATTTGGTATTTCTTGGTATTTTAACTTATCTCGACTGGACTTTTGTTGATATTTATTTTTTTTTAATTTTTATTTATTTTTGAGAGAGAAAGAACACGAGCAGGGAAAAGGCAGAGAGAGAGGGAGACACAGAATCCAACGCAGGCTCCAGGCTCTGAGTTGTCAGCACAGAGCCTGACGCGGGGCTCGAACTCACAAACCGTGAAATCATGACCTGAGCTGAAGTCAGACGCTTAACTGACTGAGCCACTCAGGCACCCCTGATTTTTATTTTTATTTTTAAATTTTTATTTAATTTTTTTAACATTTATTTTTGAGAGAGAGAGACAGAGCACCAATGGGGGAGGCACAGGGAGAGAGGGAGACACCCAATCTGAAGCAGGCTCTCAGCTGTGCTGACAGCTCAGAGCCTGACATGGGGCTTGAACCCATGAACCATGAGATCATGACCTGAGCCATAGTCGGATGCATAACTGACTGAGCCACCCAGGTGCCCCTGATTTTTATTTTTTATTGACACCTTCTTATTCATTTGCTGGTCTATCACTTATTGAGAAAATCTGTAATATTCCAGGTATGATGCAGCAAGAATAAGGCATCGTCCTTGCCCTTGAAGAGTGTAGTCTAGGAAAAGAGAGGCATAGGCCCTTTTGGTGTGATGGATTCTGTGAATCACGGTCCCAGTGAGGACTTCCGTCAGTCTACTTCAAGATGTACATTGTAGTTTATACCTTGACCCTGTGGAGGTACGTTTTTTTTTTTAAAGATATTTTTTAATGTTTATTTTTGAGAGAGAGAGACAGAGCACGAGCAGGGGAGGGGCAGAGGGAGAGAGGGAGACACAGAATCCGAAGCAGGCTCCACGCTCTGAGAAAGCTGTCCGCACAGAGCCCGACACAGGGCTCAAACCCACAAACCGTGAGATCATGACCTGAGCCGAAGTCAGACGCTCAACTGACTGAGCCACCCAGGTGCCCCTAGTTTTTTTGTTTTTTTTTTAATAGGCGAATGTAGCAGCCTTTCCAGCATGCCTCAAGTAGTATTGGGATGAATTAAACTGGATAGCAGGTGTGGAGGGGCTCTACAGAAGTCTATTACACGTGCAGCAGGCCAGGACTACTCGCAGGTGGCTCACCCCTTTCTGCTCCTCTTCTGTCCTCTTCTTGTTTGGTCATGATGCCCGAGTACAGGTATGCTCCCATGTAATCACACACCTACCTGTTCTGCCTTCTGTCTCCCCAGTGGACTCTGAGTGCTTTGAGGTTGCTGGCTGCAGACATTGTCAGGATGTTTAACTCCACCTTTGCCCCTGCCTGAGGCCATGACCTCTCCACCTGTGCTCTCGACACGTGGACGTGCGCCTCTGTCCCCTCTCCCCACAAGCTTTTTCCTCTGTTGGGTGTTTTCAGGACTATTCCCACCATCCTCCAAACAGCTGATAATACAGTTTTCAAACATGTCAACAGTACCTCTCCTAGAACTTTCTCGTAGATATATATCCTCATGGCCTGGCTTCATTCAGACAAATGTCATCACAGAGCTTTTCCCTACATGGCTGTATAAAATATCAACTCCCGTTATATCTTTGTCCTCGCCTGCTTTGTTGTATTCATATCATTTCCCCAACTTTACGGACGGACCGCAGAAGTTTTGTCTGTTTTGATCACCTCTCTCCACAGTGCCCAGAAGAATGCCAGAAATATTATAGGAGCCCCAAAAATTTCCTTCCTTTATTCCATATTCCCTTTCTGCTGCTGTACCATTTGCTGCCCCCCCCCTTTTTTTTTAATTCAGTTTATTTATTTTGAGAAAGGGAGAGACAGAGCAAGCAGGGGGGGGGCAGAGGAAGGAGAGAGAGAATCCCAAGATGGTAATCTTTAGCCTTTTTCTCACTTGGTGCTTGACTTACGCTTTGCAACTCACTTACCCGGCTGAGTCCTGGTGTTCTTCCTCCCCTGTAGCCCATGGCCCTGATTCCCTAGGATTCTGTCAAATTCCATCTTCCCACCCTCCTCATGTTCCCCTCTCAAGTTCCTGGTGTTGGCGAGCCCCAGGATTCGGGGTTCATGTTTAAATTTTTTTTTTTTAACATTTATTCATTTTTGAAAGGCAGAGAGAGACAGAGCATGAATGGGGGAGGGGTAGAGAGAGAGGGAGACACAGAATCCGAAGGAGGCTCCAGGCTCCGAGGTGACAGCACAGAGCCTGACGCGGGGCTCGAACCCACGAACCACGAGATCATGACCTGAGCCCAAGTCAGATGCTTAACCGACTGAGCCACCCGGGCGCCCCTAGCATCAGGGTCTTTAAATACCTTGTCATACGGTGACTCTGAAGTGTTTATCTTCAGCTGTCACCTAGGACCTGACTTCCAGACTCCTTTCTCCAGCTGCCTGCTTGAAGTCTCATCTGGATAAAGGTCTTCCCAAACCCAACGTGTCCAAAGTTGACTTGACACCCGTCTTCCCTGCCGTCTGGCAGGCTTTCCCCCAGCATGCTCTGGTCAGGCCTAGAAGCTTGTAATCGTTCTTTTCACCGTCTCCATCCCACTTTCTGTCAACGCCACCTTCTTATATTCTGACTGTGGCCACTTGCCACCGTTTACACAGGCAGCACCCTGACACAGGACTCCATCCTCTTTCGCTTCAGCTTCAGTAATAACTCTTAACTGGTAGTGCTGCTCCCAGCATGGAAGCTGGAGTGCTTCTTTTCAAGCGAAATGAGCCATGTCACTCCCCGGATCACAGCCCTCCATGGTCCCGGTGCTGCTCGGACTGAACACCGAAGCCCTTCCCATGGCCGGCAAGGCCCTCTGGGTGCTCCGCCTGGTCCCTGTGCTCGTCTTCTCCTCTCCACCCACCGGCCCCCTTGCTCTTCCTGAGCTCACCAAACCCTTTCCCATTGCAGACTTGTTGTATTTGCTGCCCTGGAATCTCTGCCTCGAATATGCCACGAGCTAACTTGCAACTGTCTGATCTTGGTTCAGTGTCCTCTCAGCAGAGAGGCCGATCCCGACCCCCTCCGTTACTCAGGGTGTCAATCCCTGTCCTTCTGTGTTCTTGGCTCTTATCACTGCCTGGTGTTCACTTTTGTGACGGCTCATCTGCTGATTATTCCCTGAGGAGCGTAAGCTTTGCAGGTACAAGAACTCGTTCTGTCTTGTTGACGGAAGCCTGTCTTGAGTGAGTGAACTTAATCCTTACAAAAATAGAAAGGATGAAGCAACAAGTATTTTTTTATGTTTACGTATTTATTTTGAGAGCTGGAGACAGCATAAATGGGGGAGGGGCAGAGAGAGGAGAGAGGAGACAGAGCAGAGAGAGAGAGAGTGAGAGAGAGAGGACCCCAAGCAGATTCCATGCTCAGTGCAGAGCCCAATGTGGGACTGGAACCCACAAAGTGCAAAATCATGACCTGAGCTGAAACCAAGAGTTGGATGCTCAATCGACTGAGCCACCCAGGTGCCCCTGACGCAACAATTATTAATTCATAATCTTCTATATTCTGAGTGCTCTGTCCTGGGTAGTTTGTAAATATATTTTTGATTAACTTAATGTCTCTCAACAGCCATCTAAGGTGGGCGTTCACTTCATAGATGAAAATACTAGTCACCATGACTAGTAAAGAGAGCTGGTAACTGGCATTTAAACTCTGAGTTTATTAATTTAAAAAAATTTTTAAAGTTCATTTATTTATTTTGAGAGAGCAGAAGCAGGGTAGGGGCAGCGGCGGGGGGGGGGGCCCCAGAGAATCCCAAGCAGGCTCTGCACTGTCAGCTACCCAGGCGCCCCTAAACTCTGAGTTTAGCCCAAAAGTAATGCTCCCCCCACTTACATTTTTTATTATTCTAAATTGTGTGTTTCGGACAACTTATTATAACTGACCATTCGGTAATGTTATTGTTTGCACCTCATAGATGAAAACCATTGAGGATGAAGGGTAGTGAATCGCCCGGGGCCGTGCAGCCAAGAAGTGCTCTGAACAAGGGCTTCCCAGCCTGGGTGTCTGATTAGACTCCAGCGGGCTCTTCCTGTGCAGCTGGTGTCTGTGACAGGCATTTTGTGTGTCTCCCTTTATCCAGGGAGCGTTTTTTGCCACTTCTTATGCTTGACCCTTTGTAAACTGGCATTTGCGAGTTCAGCGCTAAGCCTTCCGAAATCTAGCCCGAAAACTTACATCATGAATTTGCTTCATGTGCACGTTAACCTTTTGCCGATCGGTATGATGCTTGTGTAGACAGCATGAAAACAACACCGGGGCTGACGTTTGCTACTTCATGCGTACTCAGTCTCTACAGCACGGATATACTGGACTCTTACCGGGAAGAGGTTCATGCTCAGGTTGAATTTACCGGATCGTTGATTCATTCCCAGGTCAACGAAGAGCTCTCAGCTGAGATATTCACTGATTGCAAGAAAAGTGAGATAAATTACTGGAAGCCTATGAAAATAGAGAGGTTTGGGGGCCTGCTACGCTGGATGGTAATCTCTGTTTTCATTAAAGGCTTACATTTATTATAGTCAGCAAGAACAGAATTTAATAGGTTTGCCAATTACTGACATAAATCGGAGGCTGAAACTGTCAACTACTATTTCACTGTTTTCCAAATGGAATCTATAAATCTGTAGAAAAATGTGATACCTATACATTTTGCACTGTGAGCCCTTGTATAAACGTGCAGGTGGGGAGGTCCATATCAAACAAAACATATCTCAGAAACAAGATTGAGATAGTTTCTATGAATCGTATTATTACATGTTCCGTGATTTTGCTAAAAACTGTCTTGTTTACTCTCCTCTGGGTGGTTTACGTTCAATATATCTGTCCGGCCTGCTGTTAGCTTTTTTTGATCAGTCTGGAAAATTTGTTCTGGGTTGTGCAGTACAGGAAGAATGCACTTACTGGAGGTCATAGAAATGTCTGTGTAACACCTAAAGAGGGAGGGAGGGAAGGAGAGAGAGAGAGAGCAAGTGATTGCATGCGCACAAGAATGCATAGTGTCTGAAATTTCCTTATCTTGAAATAATATATTTGTTATTATATAATATATAATTACTATATATACATATATGTGTATATGTATGTATATGTGTGTATATATATGTATGTGTGTGTGTGTATATATATAATATATATATAATATATATTATATATATATATAGTGGGCATGTAGATTCAGATCTTAAAATTGCCTCTGAAATTACTTCTCCATCTTTTGGTATTCTTCCTTAGTGTTGGGATTATTAGTACCCAGTAGTTGTCTGTCCAGGGTCTTAATGTGGTTTATACAATCCGAGTCTGGTGTGGATCTGTGAGAATCTGTACCACTTGCTCACTGTGGCCTCTTCCATTCTTCAGAGAAGAGAAGGTAGACTTCGAATATTCTAAAATATGCACGCAATCTCAACCAGTCTATTATGCATGATGTGTACCTATATTTATACTTCTATATGGGTCTCATCTGCTCTGCATAGATACTAAATATTTCAGACCAGCAGGACTGAATAAATATATTTAATTTTTCATAGAGGCATAACGTCTCATCAATGGCTTGTACGGTAGGTAGAACACTCTGGTATAATTGCAGAATGAATCCTAAGGGGTCAGCTCATGGGGCGCTCTCTTTGGTCTCTTAATACTTTATGCTTCAGCACCAGCCCGGTGACAGGGAGACATTATTAAGTGCTAAATTACTCTGCTTGTCTCCGTGTTTGATTTTCCTGTTTTAGGTGCAAATAGGAGCTCTCGTTTCTTTAATAGCTCTTTCTTTTATTGTGTTCCACCAAACCCATGTATAGGTGTGACAGAGAATAACATTCTTACACGTAGCACACATATTAAGATGCATTTTAACAGGGATCTTTCTATATGTGGCAATCTTCAATGCCAAGGAGAAGTTTCAGATCATTTCAGAGCTGAGAACGTAGGCTTCGACTTTATGCATGCTATTTTCTAAGTGGAAAAGAGAAACAGATACATTTCTGTTGACGTTACTGTTGCTGAATATATCTGTCAAACCCAGTCTCTATCTGGCGTGAAACAGACAGGGAGAATGTCTGAAATATGTTGCCTTTCCAGATCTAATTTTTTACTTCCAAGTCGGCCTTCTTATGATAAACGTTAAATTAAATGCTAAATTTTTGTCAGCGGTTTCTACTGTTAGGATTCTACATATATGACCTCATGTATTTTCCAGGCCATGTTAGACCCTCTTTAATTTCCTTTATCTTTTTTTAATTCCAATTTTTGTTCTATCACAGCTCTGGAAATATTTCAGAGATTTATTTTCAAAGACCTATAACAGGAACAAAGAAATTTCCTTTACCGCATGGTTTCTCAGAAACTCTTATTCTTCTAGGTGATATTTGTAAGGGTAGTTTCAATGTTTCCCCCCCACACACACACACATTTTGAAACAAAATTTCACCAGAGAATAGAGGGGATACGTCGTATCAGGATACTGGAATGGATTTTTCATGTGGTCTTATGGGTGAATAGGTCCTGACTTACCTCACTCCTTCTGTAGTTGGGATCTGATTGATGATAGGATTGTATCTGTGTCCATAAATTATTGGCGAGGTATTCTTGTGCTGTTTAGTATATCAGCCTGTGTGTGTGTGTGTGTGTGTGTGTGTGTGTGTGTGTGTGTGTGTGTGTTTCCTCTAGTAATTCAGCAGGTCTAATATTCCATGACCCACCTTGTGCGAGGAGGGAATGTAGTAGAAGGAGCAGTCACCAGGAGGGAGGGAGTGTATTCCCTAACTGTTGAGAATCGCTTATGCAGGGCGATAATAAAAATCAGGCCAACTTTTGCTGGGTTTCATTACAGTGTTGCAGCTCCCTACAGAGAGTACTGTCTTCTTCTCTGCTCCTGGGGCAGAGTGTGTCTGTGACCTTCCCCATCTTGGTTTGCCACTGGTGCTATTTCTTTTTCTTTTTTAAAATTTTTGAGGAAGAGAAATATATATCTATGAGAGAGAGAGGGAGGGAGGGAGGGAGAAAGGGAGAATCCCAAGCGGGGTCCGTGTTGACAGACAGATCTGTCCCTGTGTAGGGGCTTGATCTCATGAACCGTGAGATCATGACCTGAGCTGAAAGCAAGAGCTGGATGCTTAACCAACTGAGACACCAGGTGCCCTGCTCCTACTTCTTACTCCCTCTGCTGGGTGTTAGGATAGTGTGGAAACTGAGGCAAATGATAATTGAAGAGGAAGGGACTCTACTGAGTCCTAAGCCAACAAATTTATTTTATCATGTATTTTGATGAGTTCCAAAGGATATGGCAAATGTCAGTACATTATTTTTTTTTCTACAGTAGCCCAGAAAAAGTTTTAAACTAGTATTATTCCATCTCCGATGTGGAAGTTAAACGGGTCCATTTCCTCTTCTGTCCTCCTGTCTTCTACTTTGTTCTTTTCTCTGTCCTTTCTTAAAAATCTATTGAGTGGCATTACTTTAGACTGCCCTTTCTTAGTCTCACTTCTGACTATTGACTGGCTTTTAATTACTTATTAATGATACATCCAGCCTTCTTTCACCTCTCACTGCTTCCTGCTACTCCTCCATTCAAACTGTTACTTTCAATATGTTTTTCATTTGGTTTGGTTTCTAACACAGTTCAGTCTGCATATAATAACTTTGTTCAGTTTACCTATAGCCACATCATCGGACATATATATTTTTTAAAGTTTATTTATTTTGAGAGAGCGCACAAGCAGGGGAGGGGCAGAGAGAGAGGGAGAGAGAGTCCCAAGCAGGTTCTGCACTGTCCGTGCAGAGCCCGACACGGGGCCTGAACCGAAATCAAGAGTCAGGCGCTCAGCTGACTGAGCCACCCAGGCACCTCCAGACATATTTGATAAAAGGGAAATTGGAGGATTAGGTTCAGTTTCTTGGTAGATTGCTTCACTTACCCAGCCAGACTCTTGGTGCGATGATTTTACATCGGTACATGCAGAAGTTTGAGGATAGGCTTTCGAGTCAGGCGGACCCAGGTTTTGGCCCCATTCCACCACACCCCAGGGTGGGTAACCGCGGGCAGGCGATTTACCGTCAGGATGCCTTTTTCTTATCCGTAAAGTAGCTGCCTTAATAGCACTTACTCATACTCAGGAGCATAATAATAGTACTTAACTCCTAGAGCTCTTCCTTTTCTCATTGGTTGACTGTGTTCTGAGCCAGATGCTGTGCTCTGTGATGAGTAGAAGTTGCTAAGTAGAACTGACATATGCCTTGCCTTGATGCGTCACTGAGGAATTGCGCAGTACCTGGGATGTAGGTGCTTCACGGTCGTTAGGTGCCCCTCGGGAAGAGGTAGGTAATACATGGTAGTTCCTTTTCCTTTTGAAGGCATAGAAAGAATCCTTTCTTTCTTTTATTCTTCAGATATCCTTTATGAATGCCTACTATGTGCTGGGCACTGGGGGTCAGTATAAACAAGGTAGGCAGAAGACAATGAGCAAGAAAACAGTTAAATAAGACAGTCGCAGAACATGAGTCGTGTGCCTGGGGGTTGGGTAGGAAGGGACGGAGAGGACGCTAAGGTAAGACCTCACTAATGGGAAGGAGCAGGCTTTGTGAAGGTCTGGAGGAAGAACATTTCTGCAAAGGGAAAAACAGGCAAGGCAGACCAGGGCTTTTCACGTCTGAGAAATAGAAGGGAGACGTGTGGCTGGATTGTAATGAGCAACGTGGAGAAAGACATGAGAGAGAGTTGTAGAGGTGGAGAAAATCTAGGGTGCAGGGCGTGAGATCATGAGAATGGGTTGACTTGTGTAAGGCCTGGGCGGTGGGAGGGCAGGTTGAAGGAACACAGGAGTTAGTAGAAGGAAGTTAGATGTCTGCTTTTAGTTACTTTGATGGACAGTGCTACTTAACGGAGATGAGAAACAATGGGGGATGGCAAAAACTGGGGGGGATTTAAGAAAGATTTACGTTTTGGGTATGCTAAATTCCAAGGGGCACATAGACCTATTGCAATGTGCTCATTATTTGTGACTATTCCTAAGGGTAAAGGCTTACCTATACCTTGTTTGATGTTTCTCTTGGTTTCTGCGGCATTTAAGAAAGGCATTCAAGAGCTCTGTAGATGATTCCAGCTTTTATTTTTGCTAAGTCATAGTTCGTAGGAGGCTGAAACTTCGTGTCATCAAGGCTTGCTGATGGCCTGTGAGACCAGCAGAGTCTCCATTGGTTACAACAGTGCAGGTCCTGGAGAAACTGGATGGTTTCCTTAGAGCTTACTGGTGCACCAAATTTACTCCGCGCCGATGGCCGGCCTGCTGTAGTGTATCAGGATGAAAAAGGTAAAGTTCCTCTCCGATAGCAGTGTTTATTTCTACCGAACTGGGACCAGAAAGGCGTCGGTGACATATTTATATATTCAGAGGAAACATTCTGCCTTGCGACTTCTGTTTGCATAGTACCCCTAGTGACTCGGAGATGAAGAAAAGGTCTCATGTCTTGACTGTCTCCAGTATCTGGGTGTTTCTGTCCAGCTCTCCTTCAGCTGACATTACCCAGGCACATGCTAACGCCGCCCTCATGGCTCATCAGCTCTGACGTGCCATTTGATGTATGCACTTTGGCCCGACAGTCATTAGCACTGAGCAACAGACGACTTCTGTAATAGGTCAAAGAGACGAAAAACAAAGCGTCGCTGTCATCTTGCATAAAACCACACACGCAGCCTGAACAGTTAAGGATGTTAACAAGGTATCTGTTAGTTTCCTCTACCAAAAAAGGAAAAAGAAAAAAAAAAAAAAAAAGAGGAAGCTAGCGATAATTTTTGCGGTAAGAGTGTACAAGGTATGCTTCATTTCTGTCTTTGAATTTCTACTAGAGCGGAATTCTCTTTTCTCTGTTTCATCTTTTCCATGGAACCATAAAGTGCGAGTGCTGGAAGGGACCTTGAAGGACATTCGGTTCATTTACCCGTAAGGAACGGAGGATCGCGTAGTCATTCTGCAGTGCCAAAGGGCTCCTGTTGCTGCAAATTAAACTATTACTCAGGAGAAGAGATTTTTCCCAAAGCTTCTGAAGCATTGAGTCATTGGTGCTTCCCATGCCTCATTGGGTTTTGACACACCCTCACGTTCTGCGTGTGTGAGAGATTGTGCGTCTTTAGTTTTGCTTCAGTGACTTCAGTTTTAGTACAAAGCATATGTCTTGTGGCCAGGAATCCATAACTAGTCGCGTATGGAATCTGGCGTCCTTCAGGAGAATTCGATGTGATGGCTCCTCTCTTTTGCCAAGACTTGTGACCATTTTGCTGACGTCCAGCTCAGTGTGGCCCCTTGAGATCGCCATGTTTGCTCCTGAATCTCACGATAGGCCCCACAGAAGAGAGTTTTTCCAGCACACGTGGGCCGTTGATGACCTCGTTCCAAAGTGCCTACCTCAACCCATTCCTTGCGGCCGAGTACATTGGTTTCCCATCTTATTGCCGATTCCGTTCCTCTTCTTGCCTCTTCTGTCGAATGTGATGGTTGGTGCCATTTCTCATTCAGGATTCTGGTGCTGTTATGCACATTATTATGCGTGCGTTCTCAGAGGAATAAATAAGGTTCTTCTCTGGGGAATTTATTTAGGAATGGAGCTGCCAGGTTGCAAGGCATGTGTTTTCAACATCAGTGCCAAATTGTTTCCTAAAATGGTTTTTAACGATTTATTCTCCCACCAGACGTGTATAAGAGTTCCCATTTTTCTACATTGTTGCCATCACTTGGTTGAACCTCTTGTCCTGTAATTCACCATTTGTATTTCATCTTCTGAAAGGCTATTCGTGTTTTGGGCCTATTTTTCTCTTTTTTTCCCTCAGTGATTTTTAGAAATCCTTTATGTGTGAATTTGTTTCTAGTATGAATTTCCAAAGTCTTCTTATAGTTTTGGGGTTGTTGTTTTACTTTATGGTGACTTTTATTGAATAGAGGTTCTTAATTTTAATAAAGTTGAGTTTCTTAATCTCTTCTTTTGTGTTATTTTTGTCTTGCTTGAGAAATCCTCATTAATTATAAAATTATACTGATATTCACCTGTATTTTCTTCTTGAAGTCTTAAAGTTTGCCTTCACAATTTAAATCTTAAATCTTGGGGTGCCTGGGTGGCTCAATGGGGTAAGCATCCAACTCTTGATTTCAGCTTGGGTCATGATCTCACAATTTGCGGGATCGAGGGTCGCGTTGGGCTCTGTGCTGACCGCGCGGAGCCTGCTTGCTGTTCCCTTTCCTCCCACCTGTGCCCCTTCCCTGCTCACACTCTCTCATAAAAAAGTAAACTTAAAAAAAGAAATCTTTAAATCTTACAACTGATTTTTTTGTGTATGACATGATACAGGAATCCAATTTAGTTTTTTATTTTATTTTATTTTTTATTTTTTATTTTTTTTTATTTATTTTTGGGACAGAGCGAGACAGAGCATGAACGGGGGAGGGGCAGAGAGAGAGGGAGACACAGAATCAGAAACAGGCTCCAGGCTCTGAGCCGTCAGCCCAGAGCCCGACACGGGGCTCGAACTCACGGACCGCAAGATTGTGACCTGGCTGAAGTCGGACGCTTAACCGACTGCGCCACCCAGGCACCCCTAGTTTTTTAAATAAATTATGTATTTAATCTAGGCTTCTCATCACTCTTATGTTACTACTCTAGCCCTTCTCTAATAAAAGTGCATTATTTTGTATTCTACATTTGCAGTTGCAAAGAGTCATTTTCCGATTAACTTAAGTATTTATGATTATGTTTAGTGTTGCGTAAACGGCAGGAGCCATCTAACTGATCAACAGGGAGGGATTATTAATGGAAAAAATGGCCCATTTTCACTCAGCATATTTTCATGGTTTATATCAGAATAAAAAGCAACATACTAGGTTTTCAACAACTTTTACTGCCTTCCTAGAGTACCAATTTATTGCGGAGCATGCTTTTAATTGATTATTACTTAATATTATTATAATTTTATTATTATTTGTTACCAAATTCCACACTCAACATTTCTTAGAGCCCTTCGTCTTTATTTTGCATCTTTGCAGTAATATGTCACTCAGCAATTATTGGTAGCACTGGGTTCTTCATAGTGTCTTCCCTGGATGGGTTTTCTGTTGTGAGCTCCAGCTGAAGACTCGATGTTAGGATCAGTGTCTCCTCAGGTGAGATCTTTAATGTTGATTAAGGAACGAAGATTGCTCTTCATTCCTGACACTGAGGTGGTCGTGTGCCTTGCCAGCCCATCCATGTTTTTTTTTTTTTTTAATTTTTTTTTTAACGTTTATTTATTTTTGAGACAGAGAGAGACAGAGCATGAACGAGGGAGGGTCAGAGAGAGGGAGACACAGAATCCGAAACAGGCTCCAGGCTCTGAGCTGTCAGCACAGAGCCCGACACGGGGCTCGAACTCACGGACCGCAAGATCGTGACCTGAGTCTAAGTCGGCCACTCAACCGACTGAGCCACCGAGGAGCCCCAGCCCATCCATGTTTTAGAAGTGTTGCTCTATGAGTAGTGGATTTCAGTTGCTTTCTTCACTGATATGCTTTTATTTTTAAAGTTTTTTTGATGTTTACTTATTTTTGGGAGAGAGAGAGAGATACAGCGAGACAGAGACAGAGTGCAAGCCTGCAGAGAGAGAGGGAGACGCAGAATCCGAAGCAGGCTCCAGGCTCTAAGCTGTCAGCACGGGGCCCGATGCGGGGCTCGAACTCACGAACTGTCTGATCATGCCCTGAGCGGAAGGTGGATGCACGACCGACTGAGCCACCCAGGCGCCCCATTGATATGCTTTTCTAGCAGGTATTACCTGGCATTCTCCAAGAGAGTTGTACCTCCTGGTAAACATCATCTTGCCCTCTTTCTTAAAGATTATGATTTTTGGGGGCAATAATCTTGTTTACACCAGGCCTGGAGCTCGCCTGAAGGCCCTCTACAGTGATCACAGAGATGGACCTTGTCTCAAGTGCAAATTTGCTCATGTTTTTCAATTAAAACCTTTCCACACAGACGAAGGGCACAGAGTTTCTCTGTCATATGAATTCTTTTTTTTTTTTTAAAGATTTTAAAAATCTTTATCTATTTGAGAGAGCATGCACACAAGCAGGAGAGGGGCAGAAAGAGGGTAGGGTGGGGGTGAGCAGAGGATCTGAAGCGGGCTCTGTGCTGAGAGCAGAGAGTCTGATGCGGGGCCCAAACTCACAAACTTGTGAGATCATGACCTGAGCTGAAGTCGGATGCTCAGTCGATTGAGCCACACGGGCACCCTGTCTATCATAGGAATTCTTTAGTGTGAAAAAAGGCTAGCCTTCTGGCTGAAATATTCCCTGTAATCATTATATTCATACAGTTTTTCCCTCTGTGTGGATTCTCTGATGTCCATAGAGATAATATACTCTGGGTGAGGGCTCTTCCTTATTCACTGCATTTACAGCATTGCTCTCCAGTGTGAACTCTCCGATGTTATCTAGGGACAAGTATGCATTAAAGGCTTTCCCACAGAAAGAAGGTACTCAGTGTGTCTTTTTTTTTTTTTTTAAACCAGTGTGGATTAAAAAAATGTACTCTTACGGGCTGAATGATGACTGAAGGCTCTTATACTAAGAATATAGTCATAGGGTGTTTCTCCATTCGAATTTCCAGATGGGCATAAAGGTTAAATCTGTGGCGGGGGACCCTTCACTTTATTTATAGGGTTTCTTTCCAGTGTGATGATTTTTTTTTTCGGTTGTACAGCTATAATTTATTCAATAGTAGCTTTCTGGTTTCTTTTCCTACAATCTGTCAGCAAATTCTGCCAATTCTACCTTGCAAATATACTATGTTCAAGTTGCTATGTCTTTAGTAGGTTCTCAATTAAACATAGGTGGCCTGGGCTTTGCATCCTTGTGATAGGCACCATTTCTGTTGGCATGGCTTAGTTAAACGGCATCCGTACCCCAACATAATGGTTCAGATTTCATTTACCACGATAGCTTATGAGTAACTGTGTCAAGTACAGACGTCACTGCTCACTCTTCGGTGTACGAATCCCCATCAGATAGGTACCAGACGCACAGCATGATCAGTGACCAGTCACGTGGCTTCTTCCCGAGTCCGTGGGGATCGGTCACCACCCGTGTGTTCTTCATGCTCTGCAAAGACTGTAGGCGTGCAGGTGCGTTAGTTACATCCTCGTCTCCCTGTCATCAAGGCATGGGACATTTCGCGAACATGGGTGAGTGGGAATTGGCTAACGGAAATGGAGGTGCGGTAAAGAAACGAAAAGTGGGGAACCTGGAAATGAAATTCGCATCAAACAGAAGAGGAGTTGTAGATGCTGAGTCTGAGTGTGGGAGTGCAGACACAGCTGCCACTTGAGAAACCGTGGATGTGCAGCCAGAGGGACCGAGCGGAGGCGAGCTTATCGCCACAAATGAGGAATGTGGTTGTGACACAGAGGATGAAGATTGTTGCCGAGGAAGTAACACTGGCAAAGAAATTCACATTAGAGGAACTCTCAGAGATATTCTAGAACCCTGAAGATGCTGGAGAATGAGCCAAATGTAGGAGTGCGACAGTTTGCTGAGACATAGAGGGGGGTGCTCGTTCCACAGGAAAAATTACATAACCAGCAGGATAAGGCAGGCCCTGTTCAGACTGCTCCTGATGAGTGTTTTACAAAGAACAAAAATACTTTAATTCTCAGTGTTCTTAATGTTTAAAATTATAGGGAGCTAAATATTTTACTGTTTTTTTTTTCCCCATTTCTCTGTACTTTTATAACTGGTAGAGTTTTTAATGTTGGGACCAAAATTTTCAAAGGTACAATCATAAATAGTTTCCCCAAAGATTTGCTTTGCACAGTCATTTTTCTGGTTGTACCATTGTGTGAACTGAGGACTATCTGTATTTTTTACACAAATGACTGTAAACTCCGTGCAAGACCAGAAATATGGGCTTCTTTTTTTTTTTAATCGTCTCAGCTCGTTTGCTCTGATAACCACATATTTGCTGTAAGAAAAACCAATAGTATAGATAGCATTTTATTTAGCCAATTGCCACAAAAGCTAGAAGTGATGATGACGTCAAGGAGACAGACCAGTGACCGCTTATCACAGTTCCCGGAACATAGGAAGCACTCGATGAATGTAACATGTATCTAGAATTTGCTCACTTCCGTCCACCTCCACTGCTACACCCTGGTCTGGATCACCTTCATCTCCCTGAATGGCTGAAGTCACTCCCCTTAGATCCTTCTGTTTCTTTCTTGCCTCCCTGTGGTCTGCATTTAGTACAGGACCCAGTGGCCCCCATTTCCTTAGTAGAAGCTAAAGTTCAGACACTAGGCTCAAGGTCTCTCAAGGTGTGGCCCCACCCACTACCTCCCACCATCTTCCCCCTGACTACTCTGCTCCAGCCAGAAGGATGTCCTCTGTTTCCTTGAACATGCTGGGTTCAAGGTCTTTCATGGTGTGGCCCCACCCAGTACCTCCCACCATCTTCCGGCCACAAGGCCATCCTCTGTTTCCCTGAGCATGTTGGGTGTTCAATGAACATGACTTTCATTGTCCATCCCCCCAGGCAGTGCTCCTCCTGAAGATAGTCATGTGTCCATTCTCCTTCCCTGCTTCAAGTCTTTGCTCAGAATTCATCCCCTCGACAATACCTGACAGTTTTGTTCATATTTTTATGCTTCCCACCCATAGCAACACTCCTGATCCCCCTTACACAGTTCCATTTTTTTTCCATGGAACTTTTTACCTTTAATACGATTGACAAATTGACTGTGCTTTTGTTTATTGTCCCTCTTCCCTTGCCAGAATGTAAGGCTAATGAGTGCAGGGATCTTGGATTTATTCAGTGATTTATCTCAAGCGCTTAGGGGATATCCTATCACATATATCCTCAGTAAATATTTATTCAATGACGAATGAATGTCTGAAAGAAGCTATTGATGTTGTTTGGTAATTATTTCCCATTTTGTACTATTTCAGCACTCTTGGCAGCATTTGTTAGAGAAATCATGTCTTATTTACCCATCACAGAAATGCCTGGAATGCAGCATTCTGGTGCTGGCTCCACCCCCACCCCTCATCCCTGCCTGCCCCAAATAATCTGTTCTTTGTTTTATTAAAAAAAAATTTTTTTTTAATGTTTGTTTATTTTTGAGAGAAGAGAGACAGAGCACGAGCAGGGGAGGGGCAGAGAGAGAGAGGGAGACACAGAATCCGAAGCAGGCTCCAGGCTCCGAGCTGTCAGCACAGAGCCCGACACGGGGTTTGAACTCACAAACTGTGAGATCATGACCTGAGCCGAAGTCGGACACCTAACCGAGACTGAGCCACCCAGGCGCCCCAAATAATCTCTGTTCTAAAGACTTGTCAGGTCACAGGAAGACTACGAGAGCACTTAACAAAAGGAATTCAATCCAGCATATACTTATGAGGCCTTCACTGTGTCTACATTGGCTGATGCGATTGCCTCGGTTTTCATTAAAGAAGTTATTTGATTGGACACCTGGTTTCTATGGAATTCAGTCTGCCCCTGCTTGACCGTAGGATACAAGGCATGTAGTCTTTTGAGTTGGAGCCAGTTGTGGAAAAATTATTAAGACATAACTGAAAAACAAAGACCAGTTACAGAAGGTCTAGACCTGGATAAACATTTCAAAATGACAAGCATTGTAAGCATCTAAGGAAAACACCTGGTGTGATGTGAAGGACTTTTTAATGACCAGGGTGTGAAGAACATTTTTTTGACTTTTCAAGGGGGCAGTATGTTTGATTTGCTTAGATTGCATATGAAAAGAGTTGTAATTGAAGTTTTATTATGTTTATTTGGAAATGGGGAAATTAGGGACCGGACTGCTTTTTTTTTTTTTTTTTTTTTAAATCCAGTGATCTCATTGGGTTTTATATCGATGCTACGAATGCTTATGATACATTAACATTTGTCACAGATATAGTAGGATCAGCAGTTTTCCTCAAATATTGCCCTTTTCCCTGGCTGAATATAACCAGAAAATCACCTAATGGAATCCTGTAATGCTGTCTTTAATTGAAAAGGTAGGATCTTACCTTGGCAATTCTAAAAGGCATCCCTATTTGTCAGCATGGTAGCGCTTATTCATGAGCTAGTATAAAGTGGATTAAAATGATCATTTACTGAGTATATGTTCCCAGTGCAGTGTTAGATGCTGTAATTTAATAATTACATAAGTGAATGCATAATGACAACTAAAGGGAATACAGTGGTCTAGGAGCCCAAAACGAAGGAAGTGACATAGCCTGGTGGGTGGGGGAAGGCTCACCTCAGGAGTGGGTGCTTGAGTTAAGTAAGATTTGAAAGATAAATGTGTCTTAACTAGAGAGAGATAAAGGGTTTAATAGCATGTGCAAACTCCTGTAGGAATGAAGGAAGGTTGGCTGGAGGAAGTGTTGGGCTGGCACTCTTCTGTGCAGTGTGGAGCCTTGCACACTAAAAGAGTCTTTTGGTGTTTTTCCTTAGAGCAGTGGGAGGCCATTAATAGATTTGAAGCCAGGAAACATTACAGTTGGTTGATGGTTGTGTCCTCAAGTTGAAGCGCCGTTGGATGGGAATTTGCAGTGTGGAAAGCTATTCAGTGGGTTTTGAGGATGACTAACCAAGATGGTAGCTGGTGTGGTGAGAAATGGATGGATTTGACGTAGAATCCATAGGACTTGGGGATTGTGAGCTAGATGTCACTCTCACAGAAGCGCCATTTATCTTCATGAAGTTCATGAAGTTGCTCCTAGAATATTTGTTTTTTACAGTTTCATATTTTCAAAATTTGTGAAAAAAGAGGAGTAGTTTTGTTTCTTCAAGTTTGTTTTATATAAAATGGGAAATGGTGTCAGTTCGTGTTTCCAGGAACAGGCATGATACTCGTATCTCATTATTGTGCTAGACATTCACGGTTAATGAACAGACTTTGAAATTTTAAAAAATGAGATGATAGAATATGAGCAGAATGCACTTTTGTAGTGTTTTGATTATGGAAGATGAGTTGCTGTGAGTCGAATCAAAATTTGTTGCACTAAGTCCTAGGAATGAGACATGGGAACTCAGAAAACCAAAAATACCCAAAGGCAAATACTTAAGGAGGATTTTAGTTGTTATGGGCTCGGGCGGGAAAAGTGATGGTCACAGTGTGCATTTCGGCAATTGGGTACACCAATGGCACATGCAGCTAAAAGGTAAAGGTCAGTGTTGAGAGTTAGGAGCCTGGACCTCAGGACCAGGTAGCAAAGACTAATTCCGAAGCCTATGACACAAGAGACACCCTTTCACTATAGCCTTATTGTTCTGTTACCTTAGCAGTATTAACTTTCTAGATCCCATCAGTATTAGGCTGTGCTTGGTTTGTTCTTGGAAAAGAAAATGGAGTGTGTGTGTGTGTGTGTGTGTGTGCGCGCGCGTGTGCGTACCTATATCCTTACGCACACATGTGTATGTCGATAAAAACCAGATTTACTGCACATGGGTTATAATAAATAAAAAAGCTACTTATTGAGACTTCTCAAATGCATAGTCAGTAGGCTCTCAAACCACAGTGGTTCTGGAGAAAAATTATGCTTTGAGATGAATGGTGGGTAAATTAAAGGGAACTGGCAGGTATTTATGAATTGGTCTTTGGTCCATCCATGCTCAGTATATTTTACTTTCTGCCAGAAAGGAACCCTGTGCTTACTGGAATATAAAATGAAAACAGCTGCCAGGTAAACTGGAAAAAGCCTCAAAAGTCAGGCTAGGTTCTGTCATTCAAAGTGGAACCGTGATCTAACGTTGTAGCAATAGCCTCTCTCCTTGGTAGGGTGGCCGAACTCTTTTGAACTTAAGGTTGCTTCGTGGCCAGGCACTCCATCACAGTGTTAAGGCACTAGGTGGAAGGGAGACTTTGCATGAGTGAGTTAGTTTTATACACTTAGTAGGGTAGTTAATATATTATTTAAGTTGGTTCCTTTCCCTGATATTTTGGTATGGACCACATATTAATGAGCACCTTCACATGTACTCTCATTTCTGCTTCTGTCCAAAGTATATGTACTTGTTTTAATATTCATCTGTTATTGATTGCTTTCAAGCTCTTCTAAGAGACTACTCACATGTCTCCTGGGATTTATATGCTTTCTGGGACCCGTTTGGGATCCTAATTCCTCGGATCCACTAGTTAGAAATATAGGTTCAGCCTCACCCAAGACTGATAGAACCGGAATCTGCATTTCAGCAAGACTCACAGGTGCTAAGATGTGCATTAAAGATTGAGAGGTACTTTTTTAGATAATGATTGTAGTAAAAAACCAGTTGAGCCTCTAGAGGCAACATGGGGCTGAGGACTTTTAGATTCAGATCAGTTAGGTTTAATGATCAGTTCCTAGAACTAGGTATGATCAGCCCAATGTCCGCAGCAAGTTATTTTGAACCTCATTGTCTTCATCTGTGTGTTTGTGGATAATCTTTATATAATGAGATGTGGAGAATAAGTAAGTTAATGCCAGGGCTGACATAGACTGTTCTTTTTGGTACATATGGTGTGCCTTCTTTTCTTGTGTGGCTTACTGAATAGCACTATTATTCTCACCTATACCTTTCTATTTTCTTATTCTCATTCCCAAAGTGTCTTTAATGAGTGCATCAAAGTAATTATTTACTAAATGGTACTTAGATAGACTCCGACTTCCAAAGGAGCCCATTTTACCCAAGAGTGCAGTTTGCATGCTGAAGTTAGTTCCAGCGGGTGTGAGTGGGACCAGATAGCAAAAGGCTATGGGGATTTGGTAAGGCACTGAGCACATCAGCACAATTCAGGTCTTTGTTATGACACTGCCTCTTTGGAAAACACAATATATCTTTGATTTTGCAGATTATATAACCAACAGAAACACTTCATTATTTTTATTATAGCCATGCTGAGCATGAATTAATATTCAGATGTACTCATTATATGAAAATAATGCTATTTTTTTTAGCAGATGACTTTTAAGTTGTAACAATTGAATGTTCACTGGAAATTAATGGGCACCTGGAGGGATAGTCGGGAGGAAATTATTAAGAGATTGGACTTTGCCTGTGACTAGAGCTGTAGGCCAGTCATTAGATATTGCTTCACCATATAGGAAATAAAGCAAATGCATAGGATTATGAAGGCTTTAAATGCAAATTAGAGTTGTACTTTTCCAATTGATACAGCAGATTCTTTGGGTTAACCCAAACGGCTTGTCTTCTGCTTTTGAATTTTATCACAGCTCATCACCCCCCACTCTGCCATTTTTCCCGGGTGAGGGTCTTCTGGGATATACTTGTTTATTCCTTTTCTCGGACTCTAATTAAAAGGGTCAGTGAGTATATCCTTTTACTACTCTGTTAAGTGTCTCGTTGCCTTGTGTTTGAAGCGTCAAAATGTAAGTGGTTAGACTTGTTAGGTATTTGCTACCTAGAACTTGTTAAGGTGAGATATTTTGTTTAAAAATGACAGTGGTATCAGGCACCTGGGTGGCACAGTTGGTTAAGCGTCCAACCCTTGATTTCAGCTCAGGTCATGATCTTACGGTTTGTGAGATCAAGCCCCGCATCAGGCTCTGTACCGACAGTGCAGAACTTGCTTGGAATTGTCTCTCTCTCTCTCTCCCTCCCTCCCTCCCTCCCTCGCCCTCTCTCTCCCCCCTCCTCTTCCTCCTCCTCCTCTACCCCACTCCCCTACTCGAGATCTCTCTCTGTCTCAAAATAAATAATCTTACAAAAATGACGATGGTATCTCCCATTTATTGTCTATTTAGTGCCTTTTGCAGGTCAGTCATGGTGTGACTCCATTACCTTATCATCTTAGAGATGCAATACTTTGTCTAGGATCTTCTAACGTGTGCATGGCAGAGCTGAGATGGGAATCCAGCCATGGCTAATTCTCAGGCCTGTGTTTCTTGCAGTCCTCATGTTGCCTACACGGAGTCGTCCCATTTACCGTCTTCCCCCTTATATAACTTGTCCTGTAAGGCTGCTTAGTTAATTGGAAGCCAGTGTTGGGTTTCACAGGACTGAACTAGCAAATCCTCTCTCTGCCCATTTCTAAGCAACCAAGGGTCCTTTCAAACGTGGACAAGTAGCCGGTGTGTGGATGAACTGGGGTGACTTTCTGGGTTGGTCCGTTCTTGACCTGTTTCCCTCTGCTGGTTTTGGAGCGATGTGTGTGCCTGCTGTTGGAACCCATGTCGTTCTTGATGATTCGTGATGTCCTAGGCATGTGTCAGGAAATTTCTTTGTAATTTGGATGATTAAAGCGGTGTGTAAGAGTGCTAACGTGGAAATTTTGTATTTTACCTTTCGTCATGTGGGTTGCCTCTCGGGATCAGCAATGAGAGTGAGAGAACTGTTGGCTGAGTTGAGTGGCTGCACCCTCTTTCTCCTGCCACCCCGTTACCTTTTTTACAAGTAGACATTCTCTAGGGATTGACTCTGTGGGTCTTTTTGGCGAGTTGTTGTTCCCTTTGTCTCTGCTTTTTTTTTTTAAATTTTTTTTCAACGTTTATTTATTTTTGGGACAGAGAGAGACAGAGCATGAACGGGGGAGGGGCAGAGAGAGAGGGAGACACAGAATCGGAAACAGGCTCCAGGCTCTGAGCGGTCAGCACAGAGCCCGACGCGGGGCTCGAACTCATGGACCGCAAGATCGTGACCTGGCTGAAGTCGGACGCTTAACCGACTGCGCCACCCAGGCGCCCCTGTCTCTGCTTTTTAATATGCACTAAAGTAATAGTGTCCAAGATCAGAGTTAGACCGCCTCGTCATGTCAGATCTCTAACTTTTTCTCCTTTTTCTCTTTTTGCAGGATGATGAAGTGGTCCTACAGTGCACCGCGACCATCCACAAAGAACAACAGAAACTGTGCTTGGCAGCAGAAGGGTTTGGCAACAGACTTTGCTTCCTGGAGTCTACTTCGAATTCCAAGGTGGGATAAAACCCTGGGAGGCTGTTCAGATATTGGGGTTTTACTCATGGCAGTCAAGTTATTGACGGGCCCTCTGTAATTGCCTGTGGAGCAGAATAAACGAGAGGGGGTGTGGAAGATGTTTTGACTCTTCACGAAGCAAGTTTCTAGCTGGACCCCCACTCTTTGTAAGGAAGTCAGATAGGATTGTTGGCAAGAATCAGGCAAAGCCCTTGCCCCCGTCGTGGTGTTTATATCCTTGCGGACAAGTAAACAAGTAAATAAGTGGTGTGATTTCAGAACGAAGCGCTATGGAGAAAGCGGAGTGATAAGAGTAGAGATTAATGGGGCAGGGACTCGCCCTTTCACAAAGGGTGTTTGGGGAAGGCTTGCTGAGGCAGTGACATTTGAGCAGTTTGGAGTGAAGTGAGAGAGTAAGCAGTACTAAGTACTCTGAAACATTCCAGAAAGAGGAACCAGGTGATGCAGGGGCCCCTGGTTAGGAAGAGGAGCTGTCACTGGGGCCCGGTCTTGGAAGGCCTTCCAGGCCACAGCCAGGAGCTGAGGTTTCTCCCCGGGATGAAGGGAGGCCACTGGATCAGGTGAGTGATGCGGTCTGATGTAGACATTGCCAAGATCATCCTGGCTCTCGTGGGGTTTGGAGGGTGTTGAGAGAGCAAGCATGGAAGCAGGGAGATGGTTGGAAGGTGTCTGTGGAAGTCTGGACGCGAGCTGCTGGGTCTTCGGACCACAGCCATGGTGGGGGATCTGGAGGGGGAGATTGAGAACTTGCTTTCGGGACTCGCACCATGTGCTGAAAGATTAGATTGTGTCGAATGAGGGAAAGAGGAAATGAAGATGTCTCGTGGGTGGGAAGTCAACCAGAAATTGGTCAGTGTAGTCGTTTTTTGCGTAGTACTTCCTGACGTCCAGAACCCTTTGACGGGCAGTCTTACTCCGTTGTTGTGGGAAGAGTGTGCATGGCTGCTGCTGTCAAATTCACTGCACAGGGGAGGATTTGGAAAGCTAACAGAGGCCAGGTCCCATGCCTAAGATGCTCGCCGGGCCTTGACACAACATTGTCAGGAACAATTCTTCTGTGCTTTGACCTTGGCCATTTGACTTCAAATGCTTCATTCTTTCCTTTATACCACAGCACTTCTCTGGTGAAATAATTATAGTTCTGTGAAATAATACTGAGCACTGTGTACACATGATTCATTTATAATAATAATAATAAATTACAATTATTATAATATAATTAAACTATAATTGACTTATAATAATTCAATGTTAGTAACTTCACTACCATTTTAATAGTCGGTGGCAAAACGTGATCATGATGCATTTTATAGCTCTCCATAGATTTATTTACTTATTTTTAAATGTTTATTTATTTATTTTTGAGAAAGAGAGAGTGAGCAGGGGAGGGGCGGAGAGAGAGGGAGACAGAATCCCAAGCAGGCTTCATGCTGTCAACACAGAACTGGATGCGGGGCTTGAACTCATGAACCATGACACCATGACCTGAGCTGAAACCAAGAGTTGGATGCTTAACCGACTGAGCCACCCAGGTGCCCCTGTTACTTAGATCTGTTTTAATTTTACAAGTGTTTATTCAGCATTCTCTTTGTATTAATGACTGTGACACTTGTCAGTCGTGAAAAATGTTCTTCTTAAAAAGAAAATATTAAGCATTTTAACATTTAGGATGTTCCCTGTGGTTTCTGCTATTTTGTAGTGGCTGGAACCAGGCACACCATTTAGTTAGCCGGTTCTTGATTTTTCCCTTGTGTGGAACACAGTACTGGCAATTGTTGTCTTGTTCCTTTAACGTAAGAGCTGGTTTCCAGCACTAAAAATGAATGCTTCCTACTCGGAAGTGGGCATCTCATGTGGCAGTCAGGGCACTAATCCATTTAAACTGGTTACTTCCTCGGAGGCATGCTTAACTATCTCATTGTTAACTGATGACCTAGTGAACTGACCGCCTGAACCTTTTTTTGTTGTCATTTTGTTTTATTCTTCGCTCGCTCGTGTATGTGAAAATTTGCCTGAAGGATGAGATACTGAGGTGGTTCATCAAGCATAGAATGAAGTAGCAATTGAAGTCCAATAAACCAATTTGAACCTTTTCCTTTAACTTCTTTTTGTTAAATCTTTCTTAATGTTTATTTATTTTTGACAGAGAGAGAGAGAGAGAGAGAGAGAGAGAGAGAGAGAGAGAAACAGAATGTAAGCAGGGGAGGGGCAGAGAGAGGGAGACACAGAATCTGAAGCAGGCTCAGGCTCTGAGCTGTCAGCACGGAGCCTGATGCGGGGCTCAAACTTACACGCGGTGAGATCATGATCTGAACCAAAGTCAGATACTAAGCCAACTGAGCCACCCAGGCGCCCCTTAAGTTCTTACAACATATGTACAGTCTTACTTGAAAACCTGCTACAATGTCAGGTTTTTGTTTTGTTTTTTTTCCCCATGTTTCCATTTGCCTTTGTTCTCGTATGTCCTTCCTGTACTTTTATGCCTGCTGAAATCCTGCTTGTCTTTCAAGAGCTATTTCAAATAGTCCTTATTCTGGGCTGCTTTTTCCCAAGTTCCTGAATTCTCTTCTCTGTGCTTCTTAAGTGCTTTGTTTATACTTCTGTTTTGTTGCCCACTGGGATTCATTCTGTATAGTATCTGCACCACTTTCTCTCCCTGACTATATCCATATGTATGTATGCTCCCAGACACATAGACCAGCTTCTGAATTCCCTGAGGACCAGAGCGTATTGATTTATTTTCTTAACTCTTACTGCTCGGTAACGAGCACAGTGCCTTGACCTAGTAAGTGATCCACAAAACTTAGTGGACCATTCAGTTTGAGGGGAGACTGCTGATCTTAGGCCAATTATATTTTTTATAGACTTTTAACTTTCAGTAATAACGGAGTCAAAGCTCTGGATCTCCGTTTGTGTTTAAAGTATGTAAGCCTGGGTACAGATGTGGTTTGTGCAGATGTATCTGGTTTTGACTTTCATTGGTGGAAAATGGGAGATGGTCCTTTTTCCCCCTCTCGAGTTTGTTGTCTCCTCTATTGATTATAAAAGTGGAGAGAACAAAGTTATCATTGGCAGCAAGCAAGGAGTCAGTCACTGTAAATTATATATGCGTTCCTGGAAATGATCCCAGAAATGTCTTAAGCTGCAGAATCTTTTAATCAAAGACAGGGCTCTCTTTTCCAGAAGACTGTTTCATGCTGCTAGGATATCTCTCCATGCTGATTTCTGCCTGAAAGAGAATGGCTCGGAACTGCAGCATAGGTTTTCCTGAAGACCATGCAAACGTCAGATCTGATGCTACCTCAGTTTAGTCATTCCTAAATCAGAATCACGGATATTTACTGCACATTCTTTATATGAATGACTTTTCATTTTCTTTGTTTTACGATTGAGAAGTCAGGCTTTTGCTTTTAGGAACCCAGTCACTTTGAGACAGACCCACCTGCTCTCATTCAGTTTGAGGGGAAATGAGAAGCTCTCAGAGAGGCAGAGGGTTTCATCTCTGCGAGTCTTTACGTAAGAGTAGGCAGAGCTCGGAAGAGAGCAGAACTTCACGTACACACGCAACACAGTGACGCGTTACTAGGTGACACGTTATCCCCCACGTATGTGTTGGGACATGAATGACAGGAAGTGGAGGAAAGACAGCACCATTTCTGTCGTGTCCAAAAATCAGTTACAAGTACTCATGGAGAGCATAGTGGGCCCGTGTGGAATCAGCAGCTGAAACCAAGAGGGAGCAAAGGAGATATGGTAAGAACGGGTATTTCTGGAGCAATCTTGGCCCATGACTTTGGAAGCTAATCTAGTAAAACCCCTTCCAGATAGGCCTTATGTTTTTTTTAATAAATATTTTTTTACTGTTTATTTATTTTTGAGAGACAGGGAAAGACAAGGCACAAGCAGGGAGAGGTAGAAAGAGAGGGAGACCCGGAATCCAAAGCAGGTTCCAGGCTCCAAGCTGTTAGCACAGAGCCCGATGCGGGGCTTGAACTCACGGACTGTGAGTTCATGACCTGAGCCGAAGTCGGATGCTTAACCGACTGAGCACCCGGGCGCCCTCAGACAAGCCTTACTTTGAGAATCCGCTTTTGAGAATCAAATATGGATTGAGCAGGGTGATAGGGGCAAAGAACAGACCGGGATCAGGTAAAAGGGAGGGAGGGAAACAGAGCCACCAGATCTCAGAAAAGAAAGGCTGTGTTTTAAATACCGGGTGAAACCAGAAGAACAAGTTGCCTAGAGCCGTGCCGCTAGAGAAGCTGACCCATTCTCCTTTTGTCCAGATAAGCTCCTTCCGGCCTTATCTGTTTTTCTGAAATGTTTTTGTTACCTGTAGACATAATTCTGCTCCTGGTTGGTGTCTCTCTTTTTATTATATATTTATAAACATATAAAAATATTTCTATATGTTATTTATTTCATATATGCTCTTTTATAGAATTATTTTTATATTTAGTATAGAAAGATATGATACGTTGATATATACTATATTCATAGATTTAAATATATATTTACATATAAATTATTTTATATATAAATTGTATATAAATTACATCATATATACATATACGCATAAATGTATAGTGCACATATATATTATATGTGTAATTATACCATTTATGTCATGTACATAAAATTATGCTACATGTAAAACAGTTATATATACACATAATTATGTAAGTTACATGTAATTTATGTATTTATATAAAGATATATGTTATATATATGTATATACATATACATATAACTATATATAAAACCATATGTGTGTATATATACATATATAATTATGTGTAATTTATAATAATGGGTGGAGTAATCTAGTTTATATTTATTTACATAGTTATTTGAAGTTACCTTTTATATATTATATATATATATACAGGTATATATGCAGATATATCTATATATGCTTTTATATGTTAAAGAGACAGAATAAAGAGCAGAATAATTTTAAGTCAGGTCCACCAGACTTAAAACTGTTAGATGATGTTTCAAAATGAACTAGAGAAATTCAGAGACAACAGCATAGATTATAAACTCAGAAAAAAAGGTGAGTAGAGAAGAGAAAGATTTGAAAAGAGCTGAAAGATCACAGGACTGAATTGTAAATCACAGACACACTAACTTTTGGAAAGGACACCAGAGCGTATAAACCCATGGTAATGCCTTAAGAGTAACAGAAGAGGGAAAAGTGAAAACCTGTTAAAAAAACAAAACAAAACCCAAAACTAGAGGAAAGAGATGAAAGCACCTGAGAGGCTTCCAGGTTCTTGTCCAGCACGTAAGATGCTTGGAAGTTACCACTCTGTCCTAACAATAAGTAAAAAGCTGGGCAAACTGAAAAACCAACAACCCTTCTGAGATCCGTGAGGCAGTGAGGTCACAGGGCAAACTTCTGCCCCCACATCGGAGAGAGCGACAGGCAGGTGCACAGAATCACAGCTCACGTGAGCACTGACCTCTAAGGAACCGGTGCCTGATGGGACAACCCGAACTGAACTGATGAATCGCCGGGGGCTCCGTGTGGACGGCTCTAAGCCTTAGAAAATCCCGGGGCCCCACACTTTTGGGAGTTTTCCCTCCTGGGGCTCCCCCCGGTTCTCACCGTGAACATTGGAGGAAAATTCCCTGGTGCTTCTGCCAGGGAGAGGGAAAAAGAACCGTTTTGAGATATTCCAGAGGATTATGTTTTTAACAAGATATGCCCTCTGGAGAACCTGTTTTACCAGAACTCTACCTGCTGCAATTATGTCAGTGACTGACCTACCCAGGGGAAAGGAAATTCCCGACTCCAGCCCACCTTAGCCATCCCGTGCCACCTAAGAGGGGGGAATACTGAGAAGCTTGTGAAATTCACAGTCCAGAACAACAGGCTCACTGAAAGACTGAGACCTAATAACAGAACCAGAAAATACTTCCTCTTCCCGTACCTTACCAGCACGTTACTAAAGGCTTGTTTACAGCAATTCCCTTGTGTGTGGCTATCAAGAAAAAACAAACAAACAAACAAAAAACCCAAGTACCGAAAGGCGGTAAACACATTTGGAAGGGACCGAACAGGGATCAGAACCAGACTCCGATATGGCAGCAGCGTTGGAATTACCAGACCAGGAATTTAAAACAACTATGATTAATATGCTGAAGGCTCCAGTTCATAAAATAGACAGCCTGCAAGAACAGATGGGCAATGCAAGCAGAGAGATGGAATTCAAAGAAAGAAAAAAAGAAATGCTGGAGCAGAAAGACACTGACGGAAATTAAGAATGCCTTTGATGGGCTTATTATTAGACTGGACTCGGCTGAGCAAAGAATCTGTGAGTTTGAGGATATCTCCATAGAAACCTCCAAAACTGAAAAGCAAAGAAAAAAGTTGGATTGGAAAAAAACAGGACAGGGGCGCCTGGGTGGCTCAGTGAATTGAGCATTCAACTTCTCTTCAGGTCATGATCTCAGTTCGTGAGTTCGAGCCCCGCATTGGGCTCTGTGCTGACAGCTTGGAGCCTGGAGTCTGCTTCAGATTGTGTGTCTCTTCTCTCTCTCTCTCTCTCTCTCTCTCTGCCCCTGCTGCTGTCTCTCTCTGTCTGTCAAAAATAAATAAACGTTAAAAAAAAAACAACAACAGGACAGAATACCCAAGAACTGTAGGACAACTACCAAAAAATTCTAGAACCATGATGAAAGGAATAGAAGAAATATTTGAAATAATAATGACTGAGAATTTCTGCAAGTTATTCTACAATATCTAACCACAGGTCCAAGAAGTTAAGACAACGCCAAGAAGAGCGAATGCAAAAACCCCACTACACGTAGGCATATCATTTTCAAGGTACAGAAAATTAAAGATAAAGAAAACATCCTGAAAGAAGCCAGAGGAAGAAACACTTTATACCTGTAAAAGGGCAAAGATAAGAATTGCATCCAATTTTTTGGAAACTATTCAAGAAAGAAGGGAATACAGTGAAATATTTAAAATGTTGGGAGGGAAAAGCTATCAACCTAGAATTCTGTATCCTGCAAAATTGCCCTTTAGAAGTGAAGAAGAAATGACTTTCTCAGACAAAAATTGAAGAAATTTTTTGCCAGTAGACCTGGCTTATAGGAAACATTGAAAGAAATTCTTCAGCAAGAAGGAAGCTCAGAAACTTGAGTTTACATAAAGGAAGGAAGGAAGCATTGGTGAAGGTAAAATTAAAGTTTTTTTTATTTTTCTTATTCTTAATTGATATAATAGATAAAAGTTTGTTCAAAATAGTAACAGCAACACTGTATTTGCCTATGTATGCTTATGTGTAAGTGAAATGAATAATAGCATTTCTACAAAGGATGAGGAATGAATTAGGATTGTATTGTTAAAAGGTACTTTCACTATCCATGGAATAGCAAATATAATGTTGTTTGAAAGTGGACTCAGATTGGTTGTAAATGTATATTGCAAACTCTAAGAAAACCACTTTAAAAAAGTAAAAAGAAAAAAAAGAAGGGGGGGAATGCCTGGGTGGCTCAGTTGGTTGAGCATTTGACTTTTACTTTCAGCTCATGTCATGATCCCAAAGTCATGGGATTGAGCCCCGTGTTGGGTTCTGCACTGAGCGTGGAGCCAGCTTAAGATTCTCTCTCTCTCTTTCTGTCTCTCTGTCTCTCTCTTTCTCTCTCTCTCTCTCTCTCTCTCTCACCCCTCCCATTCCCCCCTCCTCTGCTCACACTCTCTGTCTAAAAAAGAAAAAAAGTATAACTTATATGTGAAGAATGGAGAGAAAATAAAATCATATGAAATATTCAATTAAAGTCACCGAAGGCAGAAAAAGAATGGAAGACAAAAGTAGAGCAAAGAATAAGGGCAACAAATAGAAAACAGAAACAAATATGTAGATCTTAATCCAACTGTGTCAAGAATTACTTTGAACATCAACGGTCTGAATGCACAAATTAAAAGACTGAGATTATCAGAGTGGGTCAAAGATGACACCCAACTATTTCTTGCCTGCAAGAAACCCACCTTAAATATAAAGACACATAGATTAAAAGTAAGTGGATGGAGAAAGCTATATCATGCTAAAAATAATTGAAAAAGTAGGAATAGCAGCCTTTTGGGTAAGGAAAATTATCAGGGGGAAAGAAGGGCATTATATGATTATAAAGGAATCAATTTTCTAAGAAGACATAACAATCCTTAACATGTATGCGTGTAACAACAGAGCATCAAAGTATGTGAAGAAGAAACTAATAGAACTACAAGGAAAAATAGATGAATCCACTGTAATAGTTGGAGACTTCTGTCCTCCTTTATCAGAAATGGGGATATCCAAAAGGCAGAAAACTAGTAAGGGCATAGTTGAACCACACAACACTATCCATCAACTGGATGTCATGGGTATGTATGGAATACTTTATCCAACGGTAGCAGAATGCATATTTTTCTCAAGCTCATATGGACCCATTGACCAAGATAGACCATATTCTGGGCCATAACGTACAACCTAACAAATTTAAAAGAACAGAGATCATGCAATGTCTGATCTTAGACAACAAGTGAATTAAAACAGAAAGGTTGAAAATCTCAAAATACTTGGAGATTAAGTAACACCTTTAAATAACACTTGGTTAATAATTCTTAAGATAAATTAAAAAATATTTTGAACTAAATTAAAATGAAAACACAACTTACCAAATTTGTGGGATGCAGCAAAAGCAATGTTTAGAAATTTAAAGAAATTTAAAGGACTGAGTGCATCTATTAAAAAAGAGGAAGATCTAAAATCAATAATCTAAACTTCCATGAAAGAGAAGAACAAATTAAATCCAAAGTAAGTGTAAGAAAAGAAATGAAAAGAATTAGAGCAGAAATCAATAAAATTGAAAACAGAAAATCAAAATCAATTTTAAAAAGCTGTATTTATTGAACAGAGCAATAAAATTAGTAAGTTTCTAGCCAGGCTAATTAAGAAAAAAGGAGAATACAAATTACAAATATCAAAAATAAGAGACATCACTATAGATCCCACAGACATTAAATAGATAATAAAGCAATACTATAATTCTCTGCCCCAAAATTTGATATATTGGGGGAATGGACAAATCCCTTGAAAGACACAATCTGCCAAAATTCACACAAGAAGATATAGACAACCTGAATAGGCTTATAGGTATTAAATTGAATCAACAATTGATAACTTTCCATACTAAAAGCAGGAGGGCCAGATGAATGGTGAATTTAAATCATTTAAACCATCAAGCATTTAAAGAAGAAACTAGACCAGTTAACTATAATCTCTTTCAGAAGCAAAAGAAATATTTCCTAACTCATTCTCTGAAGCCATAATTATTCTAAAATCAAAACCAGACAAACACATTACTAGGGAAAAAAAAACCCTGAAGGTAAATACCTCTCATAAACAAATGCAAAAATCCTTAATAAAATATTAGCAAATTGAATCCAACAGCGTATAAAAAGAATTATATGCTATCACCACATAGGATTTATCCCAGGTGAGAAAGGCTGGTTCAGATTCAAAAATCAACTCGTATAATTTATCACATCAACTGAGAAAAAAATGAAAAGTCATACAATCATATTAATAGGCTCAGGAATAGCCTTTGACAAAACCCAACACCTATTCATGATAAAAACTCTCAGTAAAGAGGAATAGAGGGAAACTTTCTCAACTTCACAAGAACTATGTATAGAAAACCTATAGCTAACATCTTAATAGTGAGAAAGTTGAAGTTTTCCCACTAAGATCAGTAACAAGCCAAAGATGTCCCCCCTCACCCCTGATTTTCAACATTATCCTGGAAGTCCTAGCCAATGCAATAAGACAAGAAAGATTAAAAAAAGGCGTACAGCTGGGGAAGGAAGAAATAAAACTGCAGATGATCTTTTCATCTATGTAGAAAATCTGAAAGAATCAACTAAAACCTTCTAGTATTAATAAATTATAGCAAGGTTGCAGGATACAATTCTAATATACAAAACTCAATTGCTTTCCTATGTACCATCAGTGATCAAGTAGAGTTTGAAATTTAAACACAATACCATTTATATTAGAATGCAAAAAAAAAAAAAAAAGAAAGAAAAAACCCTAGGTATAAACCTAACAAAATACCATAAGATCCACAATAAAAACTCAGATGAAAGATATCAAGGAAGAACTAAATAAATGGGGAGATATTCTATGTTCATGAATAGGAAGACTCAATGTTATCAAAATGTTAGTTCTGTCTAACTTGATTTATAGATTTAATGCAATCCCTATCAGAATCCTAGCACGTTATTTTGCAGATATTGACAAACCGTTTTGAAGTTTATTTGGAGAGGCAAAAGACCCAGAATAGCGTAATATTGAAGGAGAAAACAAAGTTTCCTTATAAAGCCACAATATTAAAGACAGTGTGGTATTGGTGAAAGAATATACCCGTAGATCAGTGGAATAAAATAGAGGGTCCAGGAGTAGACTTACAAATATAGTCAACTGATTTTTGAGAAAGGAGCAAAAGTAATACAATGGAGGGAAAATAGTCTTTCCCAATAAGAGGTGCTGGAATAACTGGACATCTTAATTAAAAAAAAAAAAAAAGTAAATCTCGACAGAGACATTATACTCTTCACAAAAATTAACTCAAAATGGATCACAGATTTTAAAATGTAAAACTACAAAATCCTAGAAAATGACATAGTAGAAAACCTAGGGAATGTTGGGTATGGTGATGCCTTTTTCATATAACACCAAAAGCACAACCCGTAAAAGAGTAAATTGGTAAGCTGAACTTCATTAAAGTTAGAAACATGTGCTCTGAGGAAAAATAGTGTCATAAGAATGAGAAGATAAGCCTCAGACTGGGAGAAAAAACTTGCAAAAGACACATCTGATGAAGGATTGTTACCTAAAATATCAAAAGAACTCCTAAAAGTCAGAAGTAAGAAAGCAAACAAATGGATTAAAAAATGGACCGAACACCTTAATGGACTCCTCACCAAAGAAGATATCCACATGACAAATAAGCACATGAAAAATTGCTCCAAATGCTATGTCATCAGGGCAGTGACAATGAAAACAATGAGGTACCACTAACTCTATTAGATTGGCCAGATTCCAGAACACTGACACCACCAAATGATGGTGGGGATGTGGAGCAACGGGGATTCTCATTTCTGGTTGGTGACGATGGAGAATGATTCAGCCATGTTGAAAGACAGGTTGGCAGTTTCTTACCAAACTAATTATGACCTTACCATGATCCAGGAATGGTACTCCTTGGTATTTTCCCAAAGGAGTTGAAAACTTAACGGCCATGCAAAAAGTTGCACATGGATGTTTATAGAAACTTTATTCATCATTGCCAAAACTTGGAAGCAGTCAAGGTGTGCTTCAGTAAATGAACAGTATAAACTGTGGTATATACAGATGATGGAATAGTATTCATCACTAAGAGAAAATGAACTCTCAAGCCACAAAAGGACATGGTGGAAACTTGAATGCATATTACTGAGTGAAAGAAGCCAATATGAAAACCTACATACTGTAGGATTCCTACTATATGACATTCTGGAAAAGAGAAAGCTCTAGAGCCAGTGCAAAGATCAGTAGTTGCCAAGGGTTAGTAAGGAAGGGAGGGATGGATAGGTGGAGCATGGAGAATTTTTAAGACAGAGAAACTATTCTATATGATAGTATAGTGATGAATATATGTCATTATACATTTGTCAAAATTCATAAAATTCACAGCACCGAGAGTGGAACCTAATGTAAACTATGGACTTTGGATGATTAGATGCATCAGTGTAGTTTCATCTGTCATAACAAATGTCCCAAGCACTGTGGTGGGGGATGTCAATAATGGGGGAGGCTATGCAGGCAGAGAGTGTATGGGCAAATCTTTGTACCTTTCATTCAGTTTTGCTGTGAACCTAAATCTGCTGTAAAAAAAAATTGTCTATTCCAAAAAGCACAACAGAACATCTTAGAAGAATGTCTAATGTACTAAAAGATCCTGGCAAATACCAAAACTCAGGAATGCTTGCTTGAAACTACACGTTGCAAAGCATGGTGCATAGTTTGGAAAATCAATTTCTTTGTTGTAAAAGACAGATATTCTCATAAAGTATATTAATTAAAGGTAAAGAAGAAAAAATCTGTTGAATCCAGGCAAAAGGATAAGTCACTTTTAAAGGAAAGGAGGTCACGTGTCATCAGATTTGTTAACACCAATGCTTAAGAAACTCAAGGAAAGGAAATAGGAGTCAAGGATTCCAGCCAAACTGACTTTTGTGGAAAAGCTATAAACAAACTGCTATGAATATGGAAAAAAATAGGGATATTGTTTCCATGAGCCCTTCCTTAGGAATTTACTGGAGAATGAGCTCCAGTAGATACTCCGGCATGAGGACTGGTTGTGAGCAAGCAACGTGCTCAAGAAGCAACTGAGGAAGCCGAGACTCCAGATGATTTGAAGGAGAGAGCATCACATGTAGTGGTCCCATGCTTGACACTGTGAAGTTGGTATACGACCAAAACGCGGGAGAAAAATGGGGAGACTTTATAAAAATTATATTAAACTTCCATATCAATAGCTGTAAGTGGACTTAACATATTGAAATAAGAAGAACTTAAGATTTTCAGGTTGGTTAACATAGCCAAATATGACATTTTGTATACTAAAACAGAGATAAAGAAAGTACAGATAAAAGGTTGGACAGGGGTATACTAAGAAGCACAAGTAAAAATAAAGTGACTTTCTCAACTCTCTGACCAGGTGTAATTGAGACCAAAAACCTTGAAAAGAGACAAAGAAGGCTGTCTAACCAATGTTAAGGGGTATGCTTCACAATGAAGACGAAGTAGGTGTATGCACCCAGTAACAGAAACCACTTCCTGAAACCAGAACCTACAGGTGCCAAGGGGAAAGAGAAACTCAGTACTAATAGGAGATATGACACACTTCAAGTGGAAAAAATAAGTAAAATGCTTCGTATAAAAGGTCGATGAGGTCGACCTTATAAAGACTTGTCAAAATCTGAACCTCAGAGAGTATACATTTTAAAAAATTTTATTTATTTTTGAGAGAGAGCACGCACGAGCACGAGTGGAGGAGGGGCAGAGAGAGACGGAGAGAGAGAGTCCCAAGCAGACTTTTGCATTGTGGGTGCGCAGCCCAGTGCAGGGCTCCATCCCACAAATCATGAGATTATGATCTGAGCCAAAGTGGGATGCTTGACTGACTGAGCCGCCCAGGTGTCCTGAGAGTACACATTCTCAAAAGGTTCACATAAAACAGTAAAGTATATTGGGGTGCCTGGGTGGCTCAGTCTGTTAAGCGTCCGACTTCTTCTCAGGTCATGATCTCATGGTCCATGAGTTCGAGCCCCATGTCGGGCTCTGTGCTGGACAGCTCGGAGCCTGGAGCCTGCTTCAGATTCTGTCTCCCGGTCTCTCTCAGCCCCACCCCTGCTCATTCTCTGTCTCTGTCTCTCTCTCAAAAAATAAATAAACATAAAAAAAATTAAAAAAAAACCACTAAAGAATATTGACCATATTTTAGGTCACATAAAGAGAACCACAGTGAATTGCAAAGAGCAGCAGTAATGCAAACATGACTCTACAGAAATAAAACCAGAAGTAATTTTTCAAAGAAAAAGACAAATCCCCACAAAGTCCCTTCTACCTAAGAGTTAAAAAGCCACACTATTAAATAAATGTTGAATGAAGGTAGGAGCCTCAAATAAAAATTGAAGAATTTCTTGAACATAGTGAAAATGAATACATGATATTGTGACATGTAGAATATGTGAGACATAGCTGAGGAAGTTCTGAGGATAAGAATTTTAGCATTAAATCTATAAATTAATGAAAATGAAAGAAAAGAAACCCACAAATGATTTCAACAACCACCTAAAAACTAGAAAATAAAGTAAGCAAAAGAAAGCAATAGGATGCAATTAACAGAGTAAGAGGGAAATGGATGAGTTAATTTAAAAATTGGTTCTTTGAAAAAATCAATAGGCAAACCGCTAATTAATCCAATCAATACAAAGAAAAAAAGCACAAATATTCAAATATTAAAAGTTACATAAAGGAAGGAGGGGGATAATGATCAAAACAGAGGAAATTAAATCATAAGAGACCATTTGCTCAATTATATGCAGGTGGATTTGAAAATCTTCATGAAATGAATCATTTTCTAGGAAAAAATTAAATTTAGCACAGAAAGTCTGAGCAGACTAATTATTGAATAAAATAAGGCAGTAAAAGAATTTCCTGACAAGAAATGCGCCGAGTCAGATAATCCCTACTTACCTATACTACTTAAATTATTCCAAAACATAAGAAAAGAAAGAAAACTTCCCGTTTATTTCAAGTAAGTATAACACGGATTCCAAAATCTTAAAAAATTATTTTGGAAAACAGTGGATCAATTTCACTTACGAATATTGATACAGAAATCTGAAATAAAATATTTTTTTAAAGAAACCAATGTTGGGACACCTACGTGGCTCAGTCAGTTAAGCATCTGACTTTGGCTCAGGTCATGATCTCGCAGTCTGTGGGTTCGGGCCCCGCATGAGGCTCTGTGCTGACAGCTCAGGGCCTGGAACCTGTTTTGGATTCTGTGTCTCCCTCTCTCTCTCTCTGCCCCTCCTCCACTCACACTCTGTATCTCTCTCTTTCTCTCAAAAATAAATAAACATTAAAAAACAATAAAAAAATAAAGAAACCAATGTTGCATTAAAATGTGCATTATGACCCAGTGGTTTATTCTAGGAATCCAAGAGTGGGGCTCAGTACCCTCCCCCCCCCCCGCAAAAAAAAAATCAATAATATTCTTCATGTCAGTTGTCCTAAGGAGAAAAATCCTTTGGATTTCTCTGAAGATAGGGAAAAGTCATTAACAAAATTCAGAGTGTATGTTTCAGAAATTTATAAAGTAAGAATTGATGGATAGCTCACAAACATTATTTACAAACACTTGTGCACATACACAGACTTCAATTAAAAAGTGAGCACTTTATTTACAGGGAAATGCTCATGATCAGAATTAGGTATAAGTTAAAGAAGGATGGTCAGTATCTCTCTTGTGCAAGCGTGTATTGTAGGTTTGAGCCGATGTAATTAGACATAGAAACTTAAGTTTGGATAGGAAGAGATCATTGCCGATGATTGGTGGTAGTCTAAGAATTGCAAGAGAACCAGTGGAAAAACTGCAAGATGGGTGAGGAGAGAAATCCATAAAATAGCTGCTCATAAAATGAAGGTATCAATAGCCTCTCTATATATTGACCCGTTCGAAAGTATACTGAAGCATATACGTACATGTCTGGAGTGATACCTCATATGCACATGCAATCTACACGTGTGTGAATACAAATTCAAGTTTACCTTAAGTTAGAAAAGGGATCAGTAATAGTTTGGGGCCAGTGTTTTATCAATAAAGTCTCCCAAAAGGGAAAATTCATTAAAAAAAAAGACTCTTGGCAGGCCTGTGTGGCTCAGTTGGTTGAGTGTCCGACCTTGGCTCAGGACGTGATCTTGTGGTTTACAAGTTCAAGACCCACGCCGGGCTCTGTGCTGACAGCTCAGAGCTTGGAGCCTGATTCAGATTCCGTGTCTCCGTCTCTCACTCTCTGCCCTTCCCTGACTCATGCTCTTTCTCTCTCTCAAAAATAAATAAAAACATTAAAAAAATTAAAAAGAATTCTTATATAATGATCTTATTGCTACAAGCTTAGTTTTCTGGTGTTACTTTTTGTGGATTCAGGAGAGAGAGAAGAATTTTTAAAATCTGTTTCAGCCTAACACTTCAGTGATTCTGGATTTCCAAGACTGGTCCATATCTACTGCATGTATAAAACAACACTGTTTGTTTTTATCAGGCTTCCAAAAAGCAAGTTGAGCCTTGTAGATAGAACAATATCAAGAGCTCTTTCCATTTCTTCCAATTTCTGTGGCATCACTTTAATTAAAAGTATTTCTTCCCTTAATGGAACATGATAGAGCAATATTTTATCTTCAGTGACTTCTCATTCCAGGATATTATTCACCATCATAAATAATGCATTAGGATATTAATGATGCATAATAGTTGTGATATTCCAGATGAACTACTCTTCTTATTCAAGTGAGAAATTTTGAATAATAAAAATGTCAGTATGGAATAAATTCTGGATGATGTAAGAAAGATTCACTTTAAAAATAAAGTTTATGAAATATTAAAAAAATTTTTTTATATGTATTTATTTTTGAGACAAACAGAGCATGAGTTGGGGAGGGGCAGAGAGAGAGAGGGAGACACAGAATCCGAAACAGGCTCCAGGCTCTGAGCTGTCAGCACAGAGCCCGACGCGGGGCTTGAACCCACCAACCGTGAAATCATGACCTGAGCCGAAGTCGGACGCCCAACTGACTGAGCCAGCCAGGCACCCCAAGTTTGTGAAATACTTTAAACATGGTAGTTTGCTAGTTTAAATATGGTAGTTTGTCAATGTGTTTCTTTTAAAATTAATTGAAGTAATACAATTAATACAAGAATTCTCCTTTAATACAAGAATTAAGGGAAAATAAATATTAGCATTATTGTTTTTTTGTTCTATTTACTTTATTGTGATTTTCAGAAAATTTTATTTTGGGCAAAAGGAAGGAAAAAGGCCAGTGTGCTTGGGAAGGAATATACATGACCAGTAGTCATACTTGTTTCTCAGAATCATCCTGCTTTGGTCATATAATCATTTCTTTGCCAATACTTTAAGAGGAAAACAAAGTAGATGGTAGGTGTGGCAGAAGGGAAACATCCTCATTTTGAACATCCGGTTTATAAAGAATGAACGATCAACGATCGCATACTTACACAAAGTTTTGCTAGAACAGAAACATTAGGAGAAGATGCCTAACAGTTTTTGGCAGATCATGGCCAGAGGGGAACTATTTGTTAACTTACAATTTGTAAGTTGTGTGGAAATAGTTATTCTTAGTGTCTCACATATACATTGATGCTGCCCAGTTAAGAAAGGGTGGTGATACAAAAGGACAAAGATGATGTAATTGAAATCCCTCAAGGAGGCAACATGCTAGGGGATGCGTGAATAATACAGTAGTGATGCATTGTCTTATGAGGTAAAGACTCATTCTGGGAATATTTGTAAGTTTTTAAACAATTCTCATTATAGTAAAAAATTCCCATTCTGTTTTTTTAAATTTATTTAAAAAATGTTTAATGTTTATTTGTTTTTGAGAGAGAGGGAGAGGGAGAGGATGAGTGGGGGAGGAGCAGAGAGAGAGAGAGGGAGACACGAATCTGAAGCAGGCTCCAGACTCTGAGCTGTCAGCACAGAGCCCAACGCAGGGCCTGAACTCATAGTCCATGAGATTGTGATCTGAGCCGAAGTCAGATGCTCAACTGACTGAGCCATCCAAGCGTCCCCCATTGTGTTTCTTGAAATGAAATGAAAACTTGAGAACATATGGACATCTGACACTGCAAAACAGTCTAAAATCTGGGAGAGATATTCACTAATTATAAGGTAGATGGAACCTGTTGGATAAAAACCTACCTGGAGTTCACGTCTGACACAGGTTCACTGCAAACACCGTAGAAAGGTGGGCAGATGCTGTAATCCACCTAAGGAGCCTGTGTGCCTTTGCTCAAGGGGCTGTGCTCACAAGGAAAGTGAAAAGCAATGTTGTGTCCCCTCCAATGACTCCATCACCAAATTCACACTCCTGGCCAAATGATGTGGGTGTTGGTAGACACGAAGCTGGTGATGACCCATTGCCTTCTTAGTCCTCACGAATAAAGTACCGAAGGCATATGCAGAAGAGGGGAACAGCATGAGCAGACACAGAGCTGAATGAAATGAATGCCTGTGAAGAAACTGGAAACTGCAGTAGGGTCTTGTACACTGTTTCACCTTCTAGATCTGAAAGTCTGGTTTAGCCATCACTGGAGTAAACACAACTGTAGCAGATGATGATCTCCCCTAGGTGTTGACCCACTTTTTCTGTAAAAAGCCAAATAGTAAATACTTTAGGCTTTGTGGGTTAAAGGATTTTCTTACACCTACTCACCCATGACACTGTAGCACAAGAACAGCCATAGACAGTATATAACATGGTTGTGTTCCATAAAAACTATACTGACGGGCACTTAAGTTAAGGTTTCTATTAATTTTGTGTCATAAAATGTTATTCTTGTGATTCTTTTTTCAACCATTAAAAAATATTGAAACCACTTTTTGCTCAAGGGCTGTGCAGAAACAAAAACAGAGCCAGATCTGGTCCATGGCCTGTAGTGTGTCTATGCCTGATATAACAC
Organism: Herpailurus yagouaroundi; assembly: GCF_014898765.1. Classification (NCBI taxonomy): domain Eukaryota; kingdom Metazoa; phylum Chordata; class Mammalia; order Carnivora; family Felidae; genus Herpailurus; species Herpailurus yagouaroundi. The sequence continues at coordinate 2,553,772 of NW_024412747.1, read as the reverse complement.
ATGGAAAACATTATATTCCTAACGGAGAAGCTACAACAAATACAACAGGGGTGACAATCAAAGATATGATGGAAGAAAAATGTTCTGTCTGCAGGTTAAATGTCCTCGCACTCTCCTAAAATTTGGAAAGGGAGTGCTTCTGGCTGGAAGCATGAGCAAAGTTTTATGAAGGCAGAGGCATGGAGTGTGAGTGGACTTCTTGACAGATGGTGATGAAGAGTTAATGAGTATGTTTGACATATGAATAAGGGAATAAAGGAGTAAAATAGGAGTATCCATAAATACATTTCACAAGGAGGATGAGGACAAAGGAAGAGGAGGAGAGGCATTTGTCTGTGAAGAAGAATTCCTAAGTGTTTTTGTGGGGGTTGAGGCAGGCCTTCAAATGCCAAGTAACCTGTGCAACTGTATTTGAAAGATAAAGACCGCTCCTGAAAGCTGCAGAACAAAGGACTGTGTTATTCCGAGCTTTGCTACTATCGGAGGCAATCAAAGCCAGACACCGGTTAACATGATAAGGACAGATTTTAATCAGTAACCTACTACTGCAGTGGGGAAGGAGGTCCAGTGGGAACTGAGCTCAATTTTGATTTGAGCAGAGGCCACTTGGTCTGTTACAGGAAGAATGAGGGGGTAAGGAAGGGGGGAAGATGAGGGCTTGGTAGAGTAAAGGGAAGTGAAAAATAATGAACGAATGGTCAAGGTAAATGCTTTTTAGTCCAGCTGTATCTACTAGCTGGGAGTTATTGAAGTTAGGATTCTCTTCTGGGGAGACAGGGGAACAGAGGCCCTGTCCTTCCTGATGATTACATTTCAAGGAATGGCTTTCAGGTTTTCAAGAAAGGCACTCTTGAGTTGCGGGAGATATAGGTATATCCCAAAGGGACAGAGGAAGGATTCACAGTTGTAAAGGCTTTTCAGTAAATGCTCTGAGAAAGGGTAGGAGGTCCTAGTGCCAGGTGTCAACTAGAGCAAAATATAAAATTCTTTTGGGAGTCTTGAGCTTGCTCAGACAGGCTGTTTAAGGGTGGCAAGGGTCATCCTAGGGGTATTGCCTTGAGCTATTAGAAACTGTGTTAGTGATTAAGTCTTCCAGTGTGGAGGGGAGAGGATGGACAAAATCATTTTTGTTGAGAGTGTAGTTTTTATAGGCCAGTGTTGAGGCCTAGTCGAAAAGAGGGTTCTGAGGGGCCTGTAAGAGTTTGGCCAAGGAGCAACTCTTTGTCACTACTCACCGATGTGTATATTCAGACATGTATAACCTTCCCTGGAGGCATGAACGAGCCTGACTGAGTTTCCTGGAAGAAGGCATGCCCTTGTGTATGCTTAGTTCGCTCTGCTCCTGGAACACCCTTGCTCAATGCTTCCCTTGAAGGAAGCCTTTTCATCCTTTAGGCCACTGTCCAAATAGGTCTTCCTTTGTAACACCTTCCTGCGTTTCTGATGCACCCTCCTCCTCCCTGCAAAAGTAACTCTCTCCTCTCATGCTCTCTCCTCTTCCTCCTCTTTCCCCCCCATCCTCCTCTCCTTCTTTCTCTGTCAAGCAAAGTGAATTCCTTCTACTGTACCTCTTGCTGCTAAGTCACATGTCTCTGTACATTTACTTTTTCAAATTACTGTGAAATAATAATCATTAAAACACCTTCAGGCAGAGAGTATCTCCTTTATCTTGTGTTTCAGGCACATAACACATCTCTGAAGGAAGTAGATGATCAATGAATGGTAGTTGATTTTTACTGATTCTGTTCTTTCCTTTGGACCAATGGCTTAATTAATATTGATGTATCTATTTTGACAGTTCACCAGTTTGTTTGGCTTTTTTAGTCCTGCTGTACCTTCTAAAGAATGCATAGACTCTGTCCTCCTCACTTAAGGAATTAATTTAATGGCTTTGATTTACCAGGGTAAATATTCATACTTGTGATTATAATAAAGCTTAATCCTGTACAGATTGATAATGGATTTGGTACAGTGCATTGCAGGAATAATTAATTTACTACTTTACGTAAAGAATGAATCTTTGAGCATCTTTGCTCATACAAAGAGCATCTTTGTCAGCATGCTCATACATAATTAAAAAATATAAATTGTTGTTGACAAAGTTGATACAGAATGAAATGCTAGGATTTTCTTTTTTTTTTTTGCCAGAATAACTATCTTGGCATAGAAATTTTTTTATTTCACATATTGTTTTATAGTAAGTGATAAAGAACTTGAGATTATATTTCTATTTATTTTGTTTAAATTATAGGTCAGGCAATATTACTTATAAAATGCTTAGCATGTATTTTACTATTAAAATATCCTCTTTCTTGAAAAATGTAATCAGGCTCCCACTGGAGGGGAAGAAAAGAAACCTAAAATAGCCAGAGAACAACATAACAGATTTATTTATTTTTTCTTCTCTTTTGTTTTGTTTTGTTTTGTTTTCTTTTGAGAGCACGAGTCGGGGAGAGGGGCAGAGGGAGAAAGAGAGAGACTCTTAATCCACGCTGCATGTGGACAGAGCCTGATGCAGGGATCGATCCCATGACTCTGGGATCATGACCTCAGCCAGAAGTCAACTGACTGAGGCACCCAGGTGCCCCATAAGAGATTTATTTAATCAGATGTACTGTGGATCAGTTAGTAATAGTGGCAGGTTCTATAGCACATCGAATAAGGGAAAGACCACTATAAGCTGGCTTGTCAGGAAAGATTTCAGAGCTGAGATACGCTAGAAGCAGGCCCTAGTGTAGTTGTAGGGCTTGGATTGGTGATGAATATATTTGTGTCCTGTGCAGAAAGGGAAGAATACTGAGCTATGAATGAACTTGAAGATGGTCAAGAAGGGGAGAACAAGGACAACGAGGAGAGTGCTAACAAGAGGACAGGCTAGTTCAGAGTCAAAAGGCCAAGGGAGGAAAGGCTTTTTGGTGGGAACAAAGTGACAAACCATATCAAGTGTAGCTGAGGGGCAGAGCAATGGGAAGATCCAACGGGTATGCGTAGAACACCTTTGGACAACTTCAAGTCGTTTAAATGTTGCGCTGAAATTGAAAAACATGTTCATGAAGGAGGCAAGTAAGCGCATGAAAAGATCAACACCATTAGTTATTAGGGTAGTGCCTATTAAAACCACAGTGGTGTATCACTGCAAACCAGTAAAATGGCTGAAATTGAATGGACACATAGTACCAAGAGTTGATGATACCAAGAGCAGTTTTCTCCTTCCAGTGTGGATGACAATGCAAACAAAATGGCACATTTAGGAAACAGGTTGGCAATTTTAAAGCGTAAATTTATGTACCGTTCCCAGCTATTTATCTGAGTTGTATACCCACGTTTCTACCCAAACTCTTAGACTCCTGTGTTTGGAGCGGTGTTATTTATAAACAACCCAAATTTCCACGAACTGATAAAGCGTTACCATTTAGCAATACAAAGAATAGAACTTTTAATCTCTGCAACAACACAGGTGCATCTCAAGAGCATTAAGTGTCAGAAGCAAGACACTAAAGACTACATACTGAATGATTCCACTCGTATGAAATTATAGGAAGACAAAGCTTCAGTGACAAAAAGCAGATCAGTGGTTGGCGAGGGCTAGAGGAAGGAGGTGGGAATTTATTACGGAGACATGAAGACATTTTTATTCCATGAAATATATGGAAATGATTTTTTTTTATGGTTGAGGTCACAGTTACATGGCGGTAGACAAGTATTGAGCTCATTAAATTGTATACTTAGAAGTGGCAAATTTTATTGCACTAAATTGTATCTCAGTAAAGCTGATGTTTTAAAAATCCAAAAAGGCAAAGCCATGAAGCCGGATAAGTATATATTTGATTACATTAAAATTAAAGACTACTGCATGTCAACAGAAGCCATTTAGAAAAAAGCCTCAGATGGTAGAGATTATTTTTAACATGTTTATATAAAACTGGTAAGACACTACTATTCGGAGTATATAAGGAACTCCTACCAATTAATAAAGAAGAAAGAATATTCAAGTACAAAAAGGTTCAAAAGGTTTGAAGAAGTAGTTCATGGAAAAGGAAACTCAGATTGCTTCCAAATATTTAAAAAGATGCTGAAGATCATAATCAGGGATGTACAAATTAAGAACATTCCAGTTCTTGTGCATGAAATTGGCAAAAGTTGGTAAAGTTTAGCAGTGTCAAATGCTGGAAAAGATACGGATCAGTGGAAATTTTCATATAATCCTGTTAGGAGTATAAATGGACACAACCACTTTGGAGAGCAATTTTACAACTAATTATTTTAGACCTTTTTGTATTAATTAAAATAATTATACCGACATTAGACCTAAATGTTGGTTTAAGATGATACTATCTAGGACCTGGCAAATACACTCCAAGAAATATACCTGGCCTAGACCAACTCTTGCACATAGCCTCATGAAAATATGTATACACACATTTTCATTACAACATTTTTCTAATAACAAAAGCAATCAAAAGACCACCATTCACCTGTTAAAATGGTGAAATCCAAACCCCGAAAACACCAAATGCTGGCAAGGATGTGAAGCAACAGGAATTCTCATTCGTTATGGGTGAAGATGCAAAATGAAAGAGCCAATTTGGAGGACAATTTGTCAGATTCTTGTAAAACGAAACATCCTCTTAACCATACAATTGAGCAGTTGTGCTCCATGGTATTTACCCAGATGAGCTGAAAATTTATATCCACATGAAAATCTGCACACAGATGTTTGTAGTGGCTTTATTCATCGTTACCGAAACCTGGAAGCAATTCAGATGTCAGTAGATGAGTAGATATACAAACTGTAGTCCATCCAGAAAATGGAATATTAGCACTAAAAAGAAAGGAGGTATCGAGCCATGAAAAGACATGGAAACCTTACAGACCTATTACTAAGTGAAAAGCCAATCCGAAAAGGTTACGCACCATAAGATTCAAACTAGATGACATACCGCAAATGGCGCAACTGTGGAGGTCATCAAGTTAGTGGTTGCCAAGGTGTTAGGAAACTAGGATGAATAGTTGGAGCACAGAGGATGCTCTGTATGATGCTGTAATGGTGAATCCATGTCATTGGATATTTTTCAAAACCCATGGAATATACAGCAGCAATAGTGAACTCCAATGTAAACTGTGCACTTTGATAACGATAGGTCAGTGTGGATTCACCAATTGTAGTAAATGGACAACTGTGGTGTGGGGAGGTTGTCTGTGTTGGTAGGGATGGCGGGGGGGTGGAGGGCCATATGGGAACCTTTTGTACTTGCTGATCCATTTTTTGTGAACCTGAAACTGCTCAAAAAAATTTATTTTAAAAACATACAAACAAAAGGTCTCAGTAGGGAAATTGTCAGTAGGGAAATCGATAATTAAATTGTAGTAGTATATTTAAACGACTTTATATATATGTAGTGAAAGTATAAACCTAAATACCAACAAAAATAAACCCCAAGAACATAATGTTGAGCAAAAATGAAAATCAAATTGCAGATAGAGACACAGAAGAGGATGCCATTTATTCATGTCATGTTACTATATGACAAACAAGTCTGTAATTAGTATTAGAAAATAGACATATGTAGTAAAATTCTAAAAAAAAATGCACTTGAATAATAAACACTAAGTTCAGCCAAATGGTTAGTCCTTCTTCAGGGGAACAAGCAGAATACAATCAGGGCTGGATTCCTAGCTGGCTTTAACTCTGTATATAATAATTTATTTTTTAGCTGGTTATTGCAACATGGGTGTTTATTATAGTACTTTTTACTATTTTGTACTTCTGAAGTTCTTCATTTGAAAATAGCTTGTGGAAGATGATACTTGATTTGTAGCTAGAACATTTTTTTTTTGAAGTTTTTATTTAAATTCCAGTTAGGTAACATACAGTATAATATTAGTTTTAGGTGTACAATATAGTGATTCAACACTTCTGTGCAACACTGTGTGCTCATCACAGCAAGCACACTTCTTAGTCCCCATTGTCTATTTAACCATCCCCCCACCTGTCTCCCCTCTGGCGACCATCACTTTGTTCTCTGTAGTCGAGTCTGTTTCTTGGTTTGCCTCTCTTTTTTCCCCTTTGCTCATTTGTTCTTTTTCTTGAATTCCACATATGAGTGAAATCATATCATATTTGTCTTTCTCTGGCTGACTTATTACACTTAGCATAATACTGTCTAGCTCCATCCACATCACGGCAAGATTTCATTCTTTTTTTTATGGTTGAATAATATTCCCGTGTGTGTGTGTGTGTGTGTGTGTGTGTGTGTGTGTGTGTGTGTCTTTTCTTTTTTACCCATTCATCAGTCAGTGGACGCTTGGGCTGTTTCCATAATTTGGCTATTGTTGCTAATGCTGCTGTAAACATTGGGGTACATATCATATATCCTTTGAATTAGGATTTTTGTGTTCTTTGGTAAACACCTAGTAGTGCAATTTCTGGATCACGGGGTAGTTCTGTTTTTAACTTTTGAGCAACCTCCGTATTGTGTTCCACAGTGGCTGTACCAGTTTCCATTCCCACCAACAGAACAAGAGGGTTCTCTTTTCCCCACCTCCTCGCCAACACCTGTTCTTGTATTGTTGATTTTTAGCCATTCTGACAGGTGTAAGGCGGTATCTCATTATAGTTTTGATTTGCGTTTCCCTGATGATAAGTGATGTTGGGCATCTTTTCATGTGTCTGTTGACTATTGCCATCTCTGTGTCCTCTTTGGAAAAATGTCTTCCTGTTTTCTGCCTGTTTTTTTAATTGAATTATTAGAACATTTAAAAAATAAACAGTAAACCCTCAAGTAATTAATCTGGGAAGTTTCGATGTTATGAATAATAACTTTTTGCCTTTTTACATTTACATTTTAAAGGTTATACCTTAAGGGGTACCTGGGTGGCTCAGTTAGTTAAATGCCTGACTTTGGCTCAGGTCATGATCTTGCGGTTCGTGAGTTTGAGCCCCACATCAGGCTCTGTGCCGACAGCTCAGAGCCTGGAGCCTGCTTCAGATTCTGTGTCTCCCTCTCTCTCTGCTCCTCCCCCACTCACACTCTGTCTCTCTGAAAAATAAAATAAAATTGTAAAACAAAAAATTAAAGGTTATGCCTTAAAAGCCTCCAGTAGAAGTTGATTTACTGGAAATTAATTGTAATTGAGGGTTTAGTATTGGGATAAGATAGTCAACTTGGTGAATAGAAATACAGGGATGGACAAGAGCTAAGGATATTTACACTAAAGAACCGTATTGCAGCTGTTAGTTTTGCCAGACTACTGCTTGGGCTTAGTGTTCAGGCCACTAATAACTAAAGTTTACCACCAGTCTTTTAGTTCATAAGCTTCAGTTTGCATAAAACATATGACCTAAAATAAGGTTCCAGATTTCATCCAGTCTCTCGTAGTCCTGGAGTTGTTGACTGTGCATAGGATTCTTTTCTAATTTTCCCAGATGTAGCTTCTTAATACATTTAAGATCTATGATTTTAGGGAGCTATTACCAATTAGTTGTACCTGAAGTGAAACTGATTTGCCCTCCTGGGTTAATCAAAATAGGCTAAATTATGCTTAATGAGGAAAAAAAACCAGGAACCCCCAAATCTCAGTGGCTTTCCATACATGGAGGGTTTAATTCACACACATGTTACATGTCCCACACTGATTAGAGGGCTCTTCTCCAGACGGTCGCTCAGGAACCCCAGGTAACTAACACTTCACATCTAGAATGACTTCATTTGTCAAAGTAAAGTAGTAGGAGAGAAGAGTGTGGAGAACTAACTTCCTTTTCTTGGTGGGGGGCGGGATTTGGTCCCAAGGAGACACACATTATCTCTGCTTATAGCTAATTGCTCAGACCTAAGGGTCTGACACAATTACAAGGGAGCTGGGAAATTTGAGGGATCTCATGTCTGTTCAGTAAGTATTAGGTATTTCTGTCATTTGGGATTACTTGAAGAGGAGTAGGCTTACTGTGTTTACAAGGGCTCAGTCAAAAGGAACTGCATTGCAATTGCTAGGTTGTAAGTAGTTCTGTTTTTAATTTTATGAGGAACCTCCAAATTATTCTCCAGAGTGACTGCAGCAGTTTGCATTCCCACCAACAGTGCAAGAGGGTTTCCCTTTCTTTGCATCCTTGCCAGCATCTGTTGTTTCCTGTGTTGTTAATTTTAGCCATTCTATAGGTGTGAGGTGGTATCCCATCATAGTTTTGATTTGTGTTTCCCTGATGATAAAAAAGATGTATATATACACAATGGCATATTACTAAACCATCAAAAAGAATGAAGTCTTGCTGTTTGCAACCATGTGGATTGGAGTAGAGTATACTATACTAGGCAAAATAAGTCAGTCAAGAGAAAAACAGATGCCACATGATTTCATTCGTATGTGGAATTTAAGAAACAAAACAGATGAACATATGGGAGAGGAGAAAAGAGAGTGAAACAAACCATAAGAGACTCTTATTTTTTATTTTAATTTTTTTTAACGTTTATTTATTTTTGAGACAGAGAGAGACAGAGCATGAACAGGGGAGGGGCAGAGAGAGAGGGAGACACAGAATCTGAAACGGGCTCCAGGCTCTGAGCCGTCAGCACAGAGCCCGACGCGGGGCTCCAACTCACGGATCGTGAGATCATGACCTGAGCCGAAGTCGGACACTTAACTGACTGAGCCACCCAGGCGCCCCCATAAGAGACTCTTAAAGGTAGAGAACAAACTGTGGGTTGCTGGAGGGAGGTGGTAGGGGATGGGCTAGATGAGTGATGGGTTTTAAGTAGGGCCCTTGTTATGATAGGCACTGGGTGTTGTATGTAACTGATGAATTGCTGAATTCTGTTCCTGAAACAAATGTTGTACTGTATGTTAACTAGAATTTAAAAAAAAATTGGAGAAAAAGGAACTGCATTGGATGAAGATCAGGACAGAATGTAACATGGTGTTGTATGTGTATATAATATAATTTAGGGAATTTAGAATAATGAACACTTAAAAAATTTACCTGGGTCAGTCATTTCATTTTATAAATGAATAAAATAAATCCTAGTCACTTGCTCAAGATCACATAGATAGTGGCAGTGTTGGGACTAAGTTGAAAAAGAAACCAAACTGTCTTAATATATATAGACGATATTATTATCTAAAGGGAAAATATAAGAGAATCTCTAGATTAATTAGGACAAGTAATATCATTCAGCAAAGTTGCTGGATATACGATAAATATATAGTAACGTTACTATATTCTAGCAATAACAAAATAGAAAATGCATTAGAAAATGTGAATGCATTATTCACAAAAGGCCATATTTCATTCTTTCTCATCACCAAGTAGTATTCCATTGTATACATAAACCACAGTTTCTTTATCCATTCGTCAGTTGATGGACATTTAGGCTCTTTCCATCATTTGGCTATTGTTGAAAGTGCTGCTATAAATATTGGGGTACAAGTGCCCCTGTGCATCAGCACTCCTGTATCCCTTGGGTAAATTCCTAGCAGTGCTATTGCTGGGTCATAACGTTGATCTAGTTTTAATTTTTTGAGGAGCCTCCACACTGTTTTCCAGAGCGGCTGCACCAGTTTGCATTCCCACCAACAGTGCAAGAGGGTTCCCGTTTCTCCACATCCTCTCCAGCATCTATAGTCTCCTGTTTTGTTCATTTTAGCCACTCTGACTGGCATGAGGCGATATCTCTGTGGTTTTGATCTGTATTTCCCTGATACGGAGCGACATTGAGCATTTTTTCATGTGCCTGTTGGCCATCTGGATGTCTTCTTTAGAGAAGTGTCTATTCATGTCTTCTGCCCATTTCTTCACTGGATTATTTGTTTTTCGGGTGTGGAGTTTGGTGAGTTCTTTATAGATTTTGGATACTAGCCCTTTGTCCGATCTGTCATTTGCAAATATCTTTTCCCATTCCGTCTGTTGCCTTTTTGTTTTGTTGATTGTTTCCTTTGCTGTGCAGAAGCTTTTTATCTTCATGAAGTCCCAATAGTTCATTTTTGCATTTAATTCCCTTGTCTTTGGAGATGTTTCAAGTAAGAAATTGCTGCGGCTGAGGTCAGAGAGGTTTTCTCCTGCTTTCTCCTCTAGGGTTTGGATGGTTTCCTGTCTCACACTCAGGTCCTTCATCCATTTTGAGTTTATTTTTGTGAATGGTGTAAGAAAGTGGTCCAACGTGGATGGAACTGGAGAGTGTTATGCTAAGTGAAATAAGTCCTACAGAGAAAGACAGATACCATATGTTTTCACTCTTATGTGGATCCTGAGAAACTTAACAGAAGACCATGGGGGAGGGGAAGGGGAAAAAAAGAGAGAGGGAGGGAGCCAAACCATAAGAGACCCTTAAAAACTGAGAACAAACAGGGTTGATGGGGGGTGGGAGGGAGGGGAGGGTGGGTGATGGGTATTGAGGGGGCACCTTTTGGGATGAGCACTGGGTATTGTATGGAAACCAATTTGACAATAAATTTCATATTAAAATAACCTATGATTTAAAAGTCTAAAAAAAAAGACAAAAGTTATTCACAGTAACACCAGAAATAATAAGACATATGAAAGCAAATGTTACAAGGATGTTTGAGACCTCTGGTGAAAATGTCATTCTTATCGACAGATGTGAGGGAAGAACAGAATAAAAAAGATTGTATTCTTTAGGCAAACACATAGATAATCATAGAAATTGTTAACAAAACTTATAAATAAAACGTATGTAAAGATGTTAGAGATTGGTAGAGAATGATTACCTCATCATTGAATATGTATTGTCAGTGTTAGGCTAGTATTTTGAAAAAGGAAATAATTTTTTTAGGATGTGTTAACCTGAATATGATGTTTTAGAACTGCATAATCCTTTGTATGTAGTCTTTATTTGCTAGCATTATATCAATCAAAAAAATAACCAGAGGATATGAAAATGATTAAAAGAAAATAGACTCTACTAATAGGTCTCATAGAAAAACAGATAAAAGTTTTGAGTGTGCCTTGTTTGTCCAAGAAAATCAACTTATTAGCATTAAAAATACCAAGTGGTATTTATACTTCTGTGGCACTTACAAGGTTTGTGGCCATGGACCACTATTAGCACAAGTCCTGTTTCTCAATGTCTTCAGCTGTGAAGTAATTGTCCTTCCCTTATGCTATTATTATAATGACTATATGAAATAAATTAAAAGTGCTTTGAACAGTGTGCTTTTTAAGTGTGCAGTAAATGTAACCAGTGGTTTGTAGCAACTATTTTCATTTCTCTTACTAACTGAGATGCTAATTGTTTTCCATTATTGCATAAAATGAAATGTGCATATATTCTAAAAATTAGTTTGGATAGATTTACTGAACGCTGTATCATAAAGTTAGTTAAGAGTCAAAACAACCCCTGTAACCAGTATTGTAGATTTTATTATTTTTCAAAGTAACAAAGCATGTCTTGGATAGTTGCAAATCACTGGAAAGGACATCCTTTCCCCCTTTAAAATTTCATCTGTGTTCTGTGACTTTTTGAACAGTTTGTTAGTTAATTCAAGAAACATTTGTTGAGCATTTAATAAGTTTTAGACTCTAAGGATATGGGGCGCCTGGGTGGCTCAGTCGGTTGAGCGTCCGACTTCGGCTCAGGTCATGATCTCACAGCTCATGAGTTTGAGCCCCACGTCGGGCTCTGTGCTGACAGCTCAGAGCCTGGAGCCTGCTTCCGATTCTGTGTCTCCCTCTCTCTGCCCCTAACCCACTTGCATTCTGTCTCTGTCTCAAAAATAAACATAAAAAATTTTTTTGTTTAGAATCTAAGGATAAAGTTGTGAATCGCTTAACATGAAAACAACATCCCTTTAACATGACGACAACAGGATCCTTACTGTTGTTGAGCTTTTATGACTGCTATGGGGATGGGAGGTAAATATTTGTTTACATATGGTAAGTGCTATCCAGGGTCCAGAATAAGATACCAATGGAGCCTATAGGAAGGTCATCTTGCTCAATCTTAGCATTTTGGATAAACTGATGGCTAAGTCAAGCCCTAAAGAATACATGAGCTTCTTTGGGGAAGAACCTATAGATTATATAGAAAGCTTATTATAGCCACACAGAGGGTAGGTCAGCCCCTCAGAAGGGAATAAAACTTACTTATGTTTTAGTTGTCTTTCGGTGTGCACTTTTTTGGCAAACACAGAAATTTCTCATAAATATGGAGCTTACCTACTATGTAAGATTTTATTCATTTGTTTGTTTGTTTGTTTATGAGTGCAAGCAGGGGAGGGGCAGAGAGAGGGGGGCAGAGGATCTGAAGCTGGGCTCTGTGCTGGCAGGCTGACAGCAGCAAGCCGGATGTGGGGCTCGAACTCACAAACTGAGAGATCATGACCTGAGCTGGAGTCGGGCTCAACTGACTGAGCCACCTAGGTGCCCCTGAGGATGCACTTTTAAGGTTTAAATAAGCTTTTTATATATTTGGAAAGATTTTTGAATGGAGTTGACTTTTGAGAATGGTTTTTAAAATATTGACATTTTATATCCGTTGAATATATTACATTTCATTATTATTTACTCTGTGAGTTGACTGCTTGCATTGAGTGATTTTTATTTATGATGAATAAAGATAAATTGGTAATAGGTTAATAAACAATAAGTAGTTTAACATGAACAAGTTGATACATTTACTATGGTATGTTGATGGCTTTTCTTATATATCTAAGGGTAAAAAATGATCAGCCCTGAGTTCTAAAAAATTGTGTTTCATTTCATGTTTAAATTGTTTTGTTCATTTTTGGTTTAGAGATCCTCTCGAGTAATTTTCCATCAGTGTTAATGAGAATAGTATTGGCAGTTTCCAGGCTTATCATGGTAAAGCAATAGAGGTTTTTAGAAATATCCTTAGTACTTTTTCTGTTTAATATTTGATGAGTAAATGGTGCGTCTAGTTAAAATATAAAAATTATTTCCCTTAATTGGATCAAATTGATGGCCCAGTAATGATTAAATTGCCTAATGGGCTGATGGTTAGAAAAGCTTACATTATGGGGCACCTGGGTGGCTCAGTTCGTTAAGCGTCTGACTTTGGCTCAGGTCATGATCTCCTGGTTCATGAGTCTGAGCCCAGCATTGGGCTCTGTGCTGACAGTTCAGAGCCTGGAGCCTGCTTCGGATTCTGTGTCTCCCCTTCTCTCTGCAACCACCCCCCCGACTCATGCTGTGTCTCTCTCTGTTTCTCAATAATAAATAAACATTAAAACAAAAGTGTTTTTTTTTTTTTTTTTTAAAGAAAAGCTTAGTTTATGAAGGGGGATTTCTAAGTGCAATATACATTGATATTGCTTTGGAGTGGGAGGCACATAGGTTGGAAATAGAGTGTATTTTAAGTTCAATTAAAGAAAAAGAACGTGAGGGGCGCCTGGGTGGCTCAGTCGGTTAAACATCCGACTTCAGCTCAGGTCCTGATCTCGCGGTCTGTGAGTTTGAGCCCCGCGTTGGGCTCTGGGCTGATGGCTCAGAGCCTGGTGCCTGCTTCCGATTCTGTGTCTCCCTCTCTTTCTGCCCCTCCCCCGTTCATGCTCTGTCTCTCTCTCTCTCAAAAATAAATAAAACGTTAAAAAAAATAAAAAAAAAAAAAGAAAAAGAATGTGAGAGAACTTCTTAAAATATGAAGCCCTATCTAATATCAAAAGCTTTTAGGACTTTAAAGGCACTGTAGTTCTATATTTGATGTCCATTTATTGAGAAAATGGGGCACGACTGAAAATACTATGAATTCAGAAACACTACTACCTATTTAAGTAAAATGTCTTATTGGATTAAGCAAATACATTTTGATTTTTTTTAATGTTTATTTATTTTCTGAGAGAGAGTGAGAGTGAGCAGGTGAGAGACAGACAGAGGGAGACACAGAACCCAAAGCAGGCTCCAAGAGCAAAGCTGTCAGCACAGCTGGAACCCATGAACCACGAGATCATGACCTGAGCCAAAGTCAGATGCTTAACTGACTGAGCCACCCAGGAGCCCCTAAGCAAATACATTTTAAAATAACATATGCAGTTGCAAATATGTGTGTATGTATTTACACACATACCTGTACATATGTATACAAAGACATACATTTTAAGATGTTTCAATTATTTAGTATACAGACAGTGCTTTTAGAATGTTTGGTGCTCTTCCTGATTTCTTCCTGTAATCCATAATATTTGGCTTGCGGATTGGTAACTACTGAATTATGTGTTGGGAATTTCAGGGGGAATTCTTAGAGCATGGAGTCTTTGTGAGACGAGTTAGTGAAATAATATTAATGAATGTGAGTCACTCTTTCTCTCTCTCTCTCTTTCTCTCTCTCACTGTGTGTGTCTCTCTTTCTTTCTTGACAAGGGAGTGGCCTAAATAAAATGCTTTATAAATTGTACTTGAAGTGTTTGGAATAAAAATGGAGTGAAGGACATCAAAATAAGGGAGGGAGGATTACTTCTTGTAGTGTTATGTATAAAGTAGTGAAAAACTGATTTGCATTGATATATATGGAAAGGGGTCCAAAAATTTGGAGAGAAAGCCATAGCAGGCCTTGGTGATGATATATTTCACATTGCCAGTAAAAGTCTTATAACATTGAGATTAAGTTCCTTAAACCTGGAGAAACATGGGTATTTTGGATAACTTAAAGAGACATTGAGGTTTTGGGCTATCAGCATTTCCTTTTTTTTTTTTTTTAAGTTTATTTATTTTAAATTTTTTTTTTCAACGTTTATTTATTTTTGGGACAGAGAGAGACAGAGCATGAACGGGCGAGGGGCAGAGAGAGAGGGAGACACAGAATCGGAAACAGGCTCCAGGCTCTGAGCCATCAGCCCAGAGCCCGACGCGGGGCTCGAACTCCCGGACCGCGAGATCGTGACCTGGCTGAAGTCGGACGCTTAACCGACTGCGCCACCCAGGCGCCCCAAGTTTATTTATTTTAAGAGAGCAAGAGAGCATTCAGGGAGGAGCAGAGAGAGAGAGACGGAGGGAGAGAATCCCAAGTAGGCTCTGCAGTGTCAGCGCTGAGCCCAGTGTGGGGCTCGAACCTGTGATCCATACGATCATGACCTGAGCTGAAATCAAGAGTCAGCTGCCCAACTGACTGAGTCACCCAGGCTTCCCTGGGCTATCTGTATTTCTATTAGTTATTGAAAGTTAGTAATTTAGAATGTATGATTAACATCATGTAGGATTTGGAGGTACCATAGTTTCTAGAATATTTTAAACACTGTAATGTAATATTTTAATATTCTTTATTGGCTAAAATTTCCACAAAAATTATCTAATATGAAGAAACTTAATTGAGATATTTTAGTATATGTGATAACTTTGTATCCAAAGGAAAAAAAAAAAACAGTGCCATGAAATTCATACAGTGTGGTTTGTGTTTAAAATAAATTCCTAAAACTCATTCATTCAATAAACACTTTGAGTTACCTACCTCCTATATTCCAAGCAGTGTCCAAAATCATGGAGACAGGGTAGTGATTGAGACAGAGTTCATCATCTCATGGATCTTTCATTTTAGTGGACAAAGACAATAATTTTGTTACGTTGGTGATACACGCTATAGAGAATGTGAAAATAGGTAAGGAGACAGTAAATGACACGATAGTTCCATTAGATTGGTTTGATTGTAAAGGCCTGTCTGATTGCTGAGTCACAAGAAGGAGCGAGCCATCGGATGTGTAGAGGAAGGAGCAGTGTAGGCAGACAGAAGAGACGGTGTGAACACTCTCAGTTGGGGATGAGCGTGGACAGTTCAAGAAAGAGGCTGACATGGTTGGAGTCTAGCACATGAGGGTGTTGAGATGAGATGAGATCAGAGAGACAGGCAGGGGCCAAATCATCAAGGGCCTTGCAAACTAGAGTAAGAGATTTGGTTTGTATTTTAAGTTCAGTGGAAAGCCATCTGACGGTTGTGAATGAGCGTGTTACATGATTTCTGTTTCTAATTTTTGTGCTGGTTGCTGCAGGGAGAGGAGAGGGAGAGGACAAGAGAGGACAGTAGCTTGAACTGGGGTGGTAGTAAAGTCAATCAAAGTGGCTGAATTTAGGTTCTTTGCCAGATGGAGGGCAAGAGCGGAATTAAAGCTTTTGGATTTGAGTGTATTGTTGAGATGAGGAAGGTTGGTGGAGAGCACTGAGAAAGGAAGGTATTAATATTGAATTCTATTTTGAGGAAGGTTGGTGGAGAGCACCAAGAAAGGAAGGTATTAATATTGAATTCTATTTTGACTGTCCAGGTTTGTGACATCTGAGTAGGGATGTCAAATATGTGGCTTAATGTTAGCCTGGAGTACCAAGGAGAGGTCAGGTTCAGCGACATAGACTTGAGAGTCATTGGGTGGTGTCACAGTCACAGGTTTGGGTAAGAATCACCAGGGGAGAGGCGCCTGGGTGGCGCAGTCGGTTAAGCGTCCGACTTCAGCCAGGTCACGATCTCGCGGTCCGTGAGTTCGAGCCCCGCGTCAGGCTCTGGGCTGATGGCTCAGAGCCTGGAGCCTGTTTCCGATTCTGTGTCTCCCTCTCTCTCTGCCCCTCTCCCGTTCATGCTCTGTCTCTCTCTGTCCCCAAAATAAGTAAACGTTGAAAAAAAAAAATTAAAAAAAAAAAAAAAAAAGAATCACCAGGGGAATTTGCAGTTATAGAAGACAAGGGGTCTCCAATCAAGCACTTCCTGCATTTAGAGGTTATGCATCGGGGAGCATGACTCAGCAAAGGTGACAGTTCTTTTGTCTGCCAAGAATATCAGAATCTTTCTTAGAATCCTTATTGTCCGAAAAACTGGAAGAATGGGTTGGGTTTAATATTTCAGAAGGCGTATCAGAGATTATAAAATGTGCACACTTCATCTGGTTGCATTTAAGTGGTAAAAGTTGAAAAGTACAGGATGAGCCCCAAAATAAAATCACACTTTTGGAAACTATTTAACAGATGATTGTATTTGGGAAAAGTAAGGAATGTGAAAGGAACAAAATAGTTGTCAAAAGTACGAACGATGAAAGCAAAGATATAATTATAGTCATATTTCTTTTGTGGGAGAGGAACAAAAAATGAAACTAATGGAAAACTCCATCCCAGAAATAGAAATACTTGAGAGGGAGAAGAAGATTGATTTGTAAAGAAAAGGAGGGTAAAGAACAAAGAAGACAAAGCCACGAGGCTCTTGCATGGATTTAAATAATTAGAGGGAAAGGCTGAACTTAATCCTTGTGCTCTGCCTTAAACTGCAGGAATAGGTAAGACATAAGCTCATTAGTGTGTTTTAACACAGAGTGATGACTTCCATAAAGGTCAAAACCACCATCCTCCATGTGTACAACAGCCTACCTACCGAAAAGCAAGGTTAAGGTGGCTGTTTGGCTTAAAGACTACAGTGCACTGGTAAAACCCCGGAGGAATAACGATTTCAAACAGTTTAAAAGTATTTTCAGTAGAATCGAGTCCCTGGGGAGTATAGAGTGATGGCTTGGTTCCGAAGAAATTGAGAGCAATGTAGTACCTTTAAATTCCAATAACCTCAGTTTTAAAGCTGGTTTTTAGTTTTAAAAAAGTACTCTGATCAAAATAACAACAGCATTCTTCACAGAGCTAGAACAAACAATCCTAAAATTTGTGTGGAACCAGAAAAGACCCCAAATAGCCAAAGCGATCTTGAAAAAGAAAAGCAAAGCAGGAGGCATCACAATCCCAGACTGCAAGCTATACTACAAAGCTGAAATCATCAAGACAGTATGGTACTGTCACAAGAACAGACACTCAGATCAATGGGACAGAATAGAGAACTCAGAAATGGACCCATAAACATATGGCCGACTCATCTTTGACAAAGCAGGAAAGAATATCCAATGGAATAAAGACCGTCTCTTCAGCAAGTGGTGCTGGGAAAACTGGACAGCGACATGCAGAAGAATGAATCTGGACCACTTTCTTACACCATACCCAAAAATAAACTCAAAATGGATGAAAGACCTAAATGTGAGACAGGAAGCCATTAAAATCCTTGAGGAGAAAGCAGGCAAAAACCTCCTTGACCTTGGCTGCAGCAACTTCTTACTCGACACGTCTCTGGAGGCAAGGGAAATGAGCAAAAATGAACTACTGGGACCTCATCAAAATAAAAAGCTTCTGCACAGTGAAGGAAACAACTAACAACAACAGCAAAACTAAAAGGCAACCAACAGTATGGGAGAAGATATTTGCAAACAACATATCAGATAAAGGGTTAGTATCCAAAATCTATCAAGAACTTATCAAACTCAACACCCAAAAAAACAAATAATCCAGTGAAGAAATGACTAAAAGACATGAATAGACACTTCTCTAAAGAAGACATCCAGATGGCCAACCGACACATGAAGAAATGCTCAACATCCCTCATCATCAGGGAAATACAAATCAAAACCACAATGAGATACCACCTGACACTGGTCAGAATGGCTAACATTAACAACTCAGGCAACAACAGATGCTGGCGAGGATGCGGAGAAAGAGGATCTCTTTTGCATTGCTGGTGAGAATGCAAGCTGGGTGCCACCACTCTGTAAAACAGTATGGAGGTTCCTCAAAAAACTAAAAATAGAACTACCCTACGACCCCGCAATTGCACTACTAGGCATTTATCCACGGGATACAAGTATGCTCTCTCAAAGGGGTGCATGCACCCCAATGTTTATAGTAGCAGTATCAACAATAGCCAAAGTATGGAAAGAGCCCAAATGTCCATCGTTGGATGAATGGATAAAGAAGATGTGGTGTGTGTGTGTGTGTGTGTGTGTATATATGTGTATATATATATATATATATAGTTGCCATTTGCAACTACATGGATGGAACTGGAGGGTATTATGCTAAGTGAAATTCGTCAGTCAGAGAAAGACAAAAATCATATGACTTCACTCATATGAGGACTTTAAGAGACAAAACAGATGAACATAAGGGAAGGGAAACAAAAATAATATAAAAACAGGGAGGGAGGGGCGCCTGGGTGGCGCAGTCGGTTAAGCGTCCGACTTCAGCCAGGTCACGATCTCGCGGTCCGTGAGTTCGAGCCCCGCGTCAGGCTCTGGGCTGATGGCTCGGAGCCTGGAGCCTGTTTCCGATTCTGTGTCTCCCTCTCTCTCTGCCCCTCCCCCGTTCATGCTCTGTCTCTCTCTGTCCCAAAAATAAATAAACGTTGGAAAAAAAAATTTTTTTAAAAACAGGGAGGGAGACAAAACAGAAGAGACTCATAAATATGGAGAACAAACAGAGGGTTACTGGAGGGGGTGTGGGAGGGGGAATGAGCTAAATGGGTAAGGGGCACTAAGGCATCTACTCCTGAAATCATTGTTGCACTATATGCTAACTAATTTGGATGTAAATTTTAAAAAATAAAAAATAAAGCTAAAACAAAAAATAAATAAAAAAAATATTCTGGAACTCATGGTGAGAATTTCAGTGTGAAAAGAGTATTCAGAAGCTATTGGGACCACTCAAGTATAAATTTAGTAATTGCTTCCTTTCAAAAGGCCGAGCTTTTTCTTTATTTTTTTTATATATTACAATGATGCTACTAATGCATTTAAGTCCTTCATTTCTTCAGGAGCAAGCTGTATCATTTCCTTAACCAATCAGATTATTCTTTGTGGTAATCATTCATCCATCCCTTGACCTTGGACACACGTTCCCTTATCAACTCTGCCACCCTCTGGACACAGGCTTAGTGCTGGGTGCTGGCATAGAAGGATGAAGAGGAGAATCTTGATCTCAGGAGCTCATGGTTTCTTACAGTGACCTAATGGTTCAAAGATATCATAGAGGATTCACACTCCTTTGAAGTTGTGTCCTCAGTTATGACTATGTGCTTTTTTCCATCAGATTAACAGTGAGGTGTGTGATCAAAAAGAAAAAAAAAAAAAGGAGTAATAATGGTTGACCTAGGCTCTCAAATAATACTGTGTAACTGGGAGACCTAGTGTTGTTCTTGGTTTTGTTTTCTTCTTAAGGAATCGAAATTCTTAACCTTGACATCATTAGTTCCTTTGTATTTGCTTTGGGGTTTCCATCAGCCCGAGAGGCCACTGCCACTGCAGCAACGTAACAGGGTGAATGAGGCTAATTTATATATATATATATATATGTATGAAAAAAATTATTTTGTGACATTCACTATTCTCTTGTTTTTGTACCATAGGTGAATCTCTGATTGTTAAACTGTTCAACGTGTATATGAATGCACTTAGAGATATTTTTCCTGATTAAAATTATGACTGCTTAAAGTACAATTCTTAGAGGGTTTTTTTTTTTATTTGCATAGATCTACATAGATTTTTTTTTTTTAATTTTTTTTCAACGTTTATTTATTTTTGGGACAGAGAGAGACAGAGCATGAACGGGGGAGGGGCAGAGAGAGAGGGAGACACAGAATCGGAAACAGGCTCCAGGCTCTGAGCCATCAGCCCAGAGCCCGACGCGGGGCTCGAACTCACGGACCGCGAGATCGTGACCTGGCTGAAGTCGGACGCTTAACCGACTGCGCCACCCAGGCGCCCCCATAGATTCTGGTCTAAACTCAGGATTAGTCTTAGGTTAAATTCTTAAAATGCTATCGCCTTTTCTGTTTCCCCCTCTTTATTCTGCTGCTGGAACTGAGAATTCCCATTGATCAGAGTGGTTTTATCCTAATGTGGCTCCTAGAAGGTGACCTTCTGCTAGAGAGAAGGGGGATGCTGAAACTTGCCCAAATTTGAGTATGGAAGAAGAAAAGTGTAAGATTTGAGCCACAGAGGGTTCATAATAAAGAGAAGGAGTGGTACAAAATAAGGTCATTAGGTTGGGGTCTGTGAGCATGCAGCGTCCTTCAGAACTGCAGTGGAAAATTCTCAGCCCTGCGATGACACTTTGGTGTGGTGGAATTCTGGGCCAGAAGAGATTTTCTGAGGCACCCGTGATACTTTTCCCACTTCCATTAGTTCACAGTCATAAACAGTACTAGCTGGATCTAAGTATAGTATCCCTGAGTGGTGAGTTACACCATCTGCTAATAAAAAGTTTTACTCTTTGACATGTTCTGCTAAGTTTTTATTGCGGGTTGTGAATGTTTAATGTCCTCCTAGGGGCTTTTAGGAGAATATGTTTTCACAGCACATGTGGTGCCATTATCCTGTGAACCAAACTAATGGGTTTTAATTACGCCAAGGCTGTGGATCCTGGGGCTGCTGACAAATCCATAATGTGTTTGAAAATTGCTAGGATGGAAAGCACAGACCAAAGATTTAACCCGGAACAATGTCTGGAAAATAATTTCCTTTGCAGAGATGCTGCCTATTATTTTTATTTCTCAAGTTGAAGAATGTGGT
This sequence comes from Herpailurus yagouaroundi, assembly GCF_014898765.1. Classification (NCBI taxonomy): domain Eukaryota; kingdom Metazoa; phylum Chordata; class Mammalia; order Carnivora; family Felidae; genus Herpailurus; species Herpailurus yagouaroundi. Next base: position 2,532,460 of record NW_024412747.1, on the reverse strand, counting down.
TGACTCAGGCGGCATTGACATCTACGTGGTGGAGGGGAGAAAGGGGATTCTCTTGATTTCGGGAGACCCAGATTGTAGGCCAGGTTTTTCACTTCACATTCTGTTTGGATCTGAACAAGTCACTTGACGTTAAGTACTTCGTGGAGCCTTGGCTGTAACACAGGTAAGAGCTATAACCTAGGGACTTACTGAAGACTATTGACGGAACCCAATAATTCAGTAATTCACGGACAAACAGTGGAAATTTGAGAAAGCACCTCAGTGTTTGTTTTGGGCAAGAGGGTTTAAGTGAAAACAAACAGAGTCGTTAAGGGTTCTCTGCCTGGTTGGGACTCTGGTTGATTTTGCTAATATTTTCCCCTTTGATTACTATTACAGCCCTCTCATATTCTGTATTCCCTTAGTCTGTTAAACATGGCTGCCTGGAGGGGGTAAGTTGCGCCTTGTTTTGCATCCCATTTGACATATAAGTAAATGTAATTTTGGCCTTTATCTGATCTCTTAGTTCTAAGGATGGGAGAGGATGAAACATTACCCTTGTTGCTGAAGTACTGAATAGAGCTCTGTTCTGCTACAAACTTTTCAGCGGTCATATATGTTTGCTGACTGTCATGGGTTGCTAACAACTCACAAAACAGAGGTCTTGGATGCCGACTTAGGCAAAACACTTCTATCCTAATTTTCCTGGTAATGCTCCTATAATTTGTCATGGGATGGTTATACTGATGGTAGGGAATTAATTGGTGCCAGCAGGGCTATATGTTGACTTTTCCATTTTTTAATAAAATACTTGTAAACTTTCTGGAGTGTCCCAGCCTAGCTCCCTCGGTGCTGACAGGGCATCATGCCATCCATGAGGTCTATTGAGTTTTCTGCCTCTCAGTCCTAGGTGTAACTGAGTCTTTGTAACTGTCTTATAATAATTGAAGTGAATTTAATGGAAAAGTACTCATTAAATGTTTTTGGAATTGAATTGATAAGGACTCTGTTCCCTAAGGGGAAGGGAGGGGGTATGCTGTAAGTGTTACAGGAAATGTGGATGTTGTGTCATATGGCTTTGATTTAAATATATGCCAACTTTGTACTGACCAGTCGATTGCCTTACATGCTTTAAACACCAATAAATAGGGGCGCCTGGGTGGCGCAGTCGGTTAAGCGTCCGACTTCAGCCAGGTCACGATCTCGCGGTCTGGGAGTTCGAGCCCCGCGTCAGACTCTGGGCTGATGGCTCAGAGCCTGGAGCCTGTTTCCGATTCTGTGTCTCCCTCTCTCTCTGACCCTCCCCCGTTCATGCTCTGTCTGTCTCTGTCCCAAAAATAAATAAACGTTGAAAAAAAATTTTTTTTTAAAAAATAAACACCAATAAATAGAATCAAATAATTAACGGATTAAAAAAAACCCTATAATCTCAATTAAAATTCTACTTGGAGCCTGAAGAAAAGACCTCTGCTTTTCTCTACCTTATACGTAGCTGAGAGCTTCCACCATTGAATACATACTTCTTATCTCTGTAAAACTCAAGCCTGCAGATATTTAGAATTTGTAGTTTCTTGTCCTCTCAAAAGAGATATACATATTGTTTATAGCATACTGTTTGTTAAAGAATTCAAGACAAAATGTTGTGGTAAAGCTATTGCAGGAACTCTTTAATATGGATGGTAGAAAAGATATTACCAGTCACCATGGGAAACGATTTGTAATCTTCATAATTCCAGAAATTTCCAAGTAGTTGATATGTGCTAAAAAAGTTAAGTAGCCCTCTTTGCTAAGATCAGAGCTTCCTTGTTACAATTAGAAATATTCTTATTTAGGATTTTTCCCTCGTATTTTTTTTTTTAATTTTTTTTTCAACATTTTTATTTATTTTTGGGACAGAGAGAGACAGAGCATGAACGGGGGAGGGGCAGAGAGAGAGAGGGAGACACAGAATCGGAAACAGGCTCCAGGCTCTGAGCCATCAGCCCAGAGCCCGACACGGGGCTCGAACTCACGGACCGCGAGATCGTGACCTGGCTGAAGTCGGACGCTTAACCGACTGCGCCACCCAGGCGCCCCTTTCCCTCGTATTTTTAAACAGTACTGATTTCTTAGTAATGAGGTTGGTGTTTTCTTCTAGAATTTTCTTAGTTTCTTATGTTTCTAATCTTTATGGAATTAATTTTGATATGAGATGGGAGAGTTTTGTATTATATTTTTTTCTTTGAATAGGCAGTATAATTGCCTGGTACAGAATTTAGAAGATACAGTGACAGTCTCCTTCCTACCTCTGAGTGATATGAATATCACTATATTAAAGTTCCCGAGAGTTTAATTATTTAGTAATTAAAAATATTATGTAGTCATTTGAAAATGGCTCTGTGGTTGTCCTTTTAAATTTTATTTTTATTTTTTATTTTTATTAAGTTTCTTTTATTTATTTTGAGAGAGACAGAGGCAACGTGAGTGGGGAAGGAGCAGAGAGGGAGGGAGGGAGAATCCCAAGCAGGTTCTACTCTGTCAGCATGGTGTCCAATTCAGGGCTTGATCTCACAAATCATGAGATCATGACTTGAGCCCAAATCAAGACTTGAACACTCAACCGACTGAGCCATCCAGGTGCCCCTAAATTTTATTTTTAGAAGAAAACTTGTGTTTATGTGACCTGAAAACTTTATGCATTCATGGAATCAAATACACGTATGTACCTAATCCTTGCTTTTTCCCACCAGACATATAAATTAGGATAGTATTTGCAGTCATAGGGAGTGTAGAGGTTTTGTCCAGTTTTTAAAGCTGCCTCAGGGATGATTCGGATACATTTGGTGTGTGCTCTACTTATATGACTGTCATATCGCTTGAGAACATAGACTCCCGAAGCTGACTCCACGTATCTTTTATCCAGCTAGATATTCATACCCCATGGCCATTTTTTCTGTGTGTGTGTAAATCTTACGCGAGGGGTAAGAGATCTGTGTTTAGGGAAAATCTTGACTTAATAGAGTGTTAGTGGTGTGGGAGGGATATAGATTGTGCCAATTCTATCTCTGTACCTATAATGGACCTCAGTTTACAATACAGTTTTGAGTACAATATAATCCCTTTATAAGAAGTAGCTACAAGTACATTACATGGATGAGTCGCACTTTCAAAACATGCCCTCTCTCCTGCTTTGGCAACGCTCATTCCTTACGGGGAAGATAATACGATGTTGAGGAAGGCGTGGTGGACTGGAGGTCAGGAGACTTGGACTTGCCTCCACCCTCTTTGCATTTTGGGCACATCCCTTCATCAACTTATTTTCTTAGGTGTAAAATGCCAGTGATCGTTCATTTTCCTCATCCACCACAATTGTTTTGAGCATCACATAAAGTACCTAAAGTACGTTGACAATACGTAAAGGACCACACAGATGTAAATTGCTGTTAGGGAAAGAGGAAAACTCCACTCTGCTGCGTATGTGTTCTGTCACTTGGGCTTTCTGATTCTAAGGCTGTTTATTATTAGATCATTCTGTGCCTCGCCAAGGTCATTTGGCTATCATCTTAGGGCTTCTTCCATTTCTATGTGTGGGGAACAGACCACGAAAGGAAAACCCAATTTTACTATTTGATTTGCTGTGTGCCAAAACGTAAAATTTAAGACCTAGAAGTGTCCAGAATACATCGAGTACTGCTGCTAATCAATATGAGAATGACAAATACCCTAATAGAAAAAAAAAAAAAAGATGCACAGGAATAGGGGTTTCATAGAACAGAAAGTACAGATGAACCATGATACTACGAACACATTATCAGCCGTATTAATAACTGGGGACCGGAAAATTAAAAGCACAGTAAAGTACCATTTTACAGATTGGCAGTATCGTTGTGGGCAAGAATTTGGAGTGGCAGGAATTTTCGCCCACTGCTGGCAGGAATGTATACGGGAAAACTGTAGCTAGTAAACTCGAATATGTAGGAACACTGTAATTTATTTCACTCTTAGGTACATACTTCAGGAAAATGTGTGAGCACAAGGAAGCACATATAAGAATATCTGTTGTAGTATTGCTGATATGAAAATAATTGGAAATAGCATCAGAGTAAACAAATTGAGCTATAGTTATAAGCAGATTAGAGCAATAAAAAATGGATGAACAACATGTATTGCCATCAACATGGATGGATCCCAAAAATGTACTATTGCACCACCAAAAAATTATGAAAGAATATATAATACATGTTTTTAATTATTTAAAGGGCAAATGCCAGCAACCAAATTTAAACAATATATTGTGTAGGTTACAGAAATTTGTGATAATCTTATTTAAAAAAGCAAGGGAATGCTATTGGGTAAAGGTACACAGGGACCTCGAAAATCACTCATAATGTGTATTTTTTTTTTTTTTTAGTTTTTTTATTTCAGAGAGACAGAGACAGCGTGAGTGGGGGAGGGGGGGAGAGAGAAGGAGAGAGAGAATCCCAGGCAGGTTCAGTGCTGCCAGAACAGAGCCCCACACAAGACTCAAACTCACGAAACCATGAGATCATGACCCGAGCCAAAACCAGAGTCAGCCGCTTAACCAACTGAGCCACCCAGGCGCCCCACTCATAATGCGTATTTGAACCTACTTGATGGATTCATGGGTTGGGTGTTTATTTTATTTAAAACGTATTTCTTTACATATGTTCTTTTGAGGATATGCTACTTATTCAGTAAAACTATGAGGGCCTAGAAGATAATGGTGGGAGCCTAGTCTGCAGACTTTGGCCATAGAGGAAATGTTAGCAATAAATAAAAAATTTTCTTGACTATTTTACTAATGCTGCCCTCATAAATGGAGGTGGAAGTGTGTGGATGAAGACACTAATGACTCACAATTAAACCGAGGCAAGAAACTTAAAATATTTATAAGACTGGACTATGGAGTAGTCAGTTATAATCACCTATAGTAGCGGATAGGATTAAAAGCCATTTTACTAATTTTCTGGTCATCTGTTTACATCTATCAAGACTAAAATGTGGGCCTTCTGAGTTCTAACACATTGTTTCTTCTGTATCCATCATGCCTTAATATGATGATTCATTACAATAAAAATATATAATTTAATGAGTGGAGAGATAATTTTGACTTCTTTGAGATATACGGTTTTGCCCCAACACTTTCATTAACTTGAACCTAAGAAAATAGCAATCCTTTGGGAGCCATGTTGAGTTTAATTTCTCTATAGTTTTTTCCTTATGATAAGATACCATTTGTCTACTGTACTTGAATCCAGCCAGTATTTTCTTTTCTACCTTAAAAGCTTTAAAATGGGGGCGCCTGGGTGGCTCAGTTAAGTGTTTGACTTCGGTTCGGGTCATGATCTCACAGTTAGTGAGTTTGAGCCCCATGTTAGGCTCTGTGCTGACAGCTCAGAGCCCGGAACCTGCTTCAGATTCTGTGTCTCCCTCTTTCTCTGCCCCCTCCCCTGCTCATGTTGTGTCTCACTGTGTCTCCAAAAATAAATAAGAAAAAATTTTTTTAAGCTTTAGACTAATCACATTATTATCACTTGTTGCATCACTTGGTATATCGGGAGTTCTGTATTCTTCCACTTAGTGTTTACATCGTGAGGAAGCATCCGAAGTTAAGAGGGTTTTGGTGATTTACCCAAGATCCCACAGTAGCTGAGTTGAGGAGCTAGCATTCTAATCCAGTTCTAACTACAACACAATGAATTGTCTTCAGCAGGAACTAAATGGTCAACTCAGCAGTGAATGTATCTTGTGTTCTTCAGTGGAAAAGCAATGTGGAATGCTGGTCTAGATTTTCATAGTGTGATGGTGACAAGGTCACATGGAACAGAGGTAGAACTTCCACAGAAATTCTGAAATTGCAGTCATGAATATGTTCAATATGATTTTAGTTTCTGTGTATATTTATTGGTTTATTTACTTATAGAACTTTGTCATCTACCTCATTTATTAAGCTCATTTGTCCTTTGTTCCTGTTTTCCATCTGGGAGCATTCTGGCAAATTTCATGGCTCCTGAAATATTGCGGGCTTTAACCCTAGAGTCTGCTTTGTTCCTTCTGATATTTTTACACGTTCTGAGAACTCCTGATCCCAGTACTATATACAGTGTAATACCACGTTATATATTATATGTAATATATAATATTTGAAAATAATATATGTATAATGTAATATAAATAGATATATTTGCAAGTTATATTTGTTTGTTTTTTTTTTTTAAATTTTTTTTTTCAACGTTTATTTATTTTGGGGACAGAGAGAGACAGAGCATGAACGGGGGAGGAGCAGAGAGAGAGGGAGACACAGAATCGGAAACAGGCTCCAGGCTCTGAGCCATCAGCCCAGAGCCTGATGCGGGGCTCAAACTCACAGACCGCGAGATCGTGACCTGGCTGAAGTCGGACGCTTAACCGACTGCGCCACCCAGGCGCCCCTGCAAGTTATATTTGTACTATTAATAGTTACGTTGAAGTATGAGCCTTCCGTCAGCTGTACTGTCTGCTCAGTATTACTTGTCCCTTATTGTGGTCTGTAGAATAATAGACTTTTACTACTATCTCTGGTAGTGGTCTCCACTCTAAAATGTTGCCTCTGGGAGGTACAGGCAATTCAGTGGGTGTGGGAAGATAATATAACATGTTTTTGTATTATTTTTATTCAAAAACAAGAAAGAAACCAGATTTTATCAACAAACATGGCACAGTTTGAAAGTCTTGCAAGATTAATCCTGAAGATGAACAAGAGTTCCACAGTTAGGATTTGTTTGATTTTAGTGAATCATAACTCAGTATCAGTTTAGTAGTTACCTATCTTATACGAGTTCCTAGATGAATTGGCTTAATAAATCTAGGGAAGCAAAAATAAGATAAAAACAGAGAGGGAGGGATGCCGGGGTGACTCAGTCGGCTAAGTGTCCAACTTTGGCTCAGGTCGTGATCTCACTGCTTGTGAGTTCGAGCCCTGCATTGGGCTCTGTGCAGACAGCTCAGAGCTTGGAGCCTGCTTCGGATTCTGTGTCTCCCTGTCTTTCTGCCCCTCCCCCACTCATGCTCTGTCTCTCTCTGTCTCTCTCAAAAATAAACGTTAAAAAAATTAAAGAAAAAAACAGGGAGACAAACCTTAAATACAGGGAAGGTGGGTGGGGCATGGGCGAACTGGGGGATGGGCATCCAGAAGGGCACTTGTTGGGATGAGCACTGGGCATTCTATGTGATGAATCACTAAATTCTATTCCTGAAATCATTAATAAAATAAATAAATGTCAGATGCTTATAGCAGCAACAGGCACAGAGTAGGGGCCAGCTGAGTGTTAGCCATGATGATTATTTATTATAATTACTATTAAATATTCTAGTTCTATCTAAATTAGCTCAAAAAGTGAACAGTTGTCGTTTCGATATTCTGTAGAATACAAATTGAAAACTATCCTTGCAATGTAGGCACAAATAAAAAGATGAAAATAATAGTTGGTATTTTCACTTCCACAAACTCTTTAGCTTCCACAAACTCTTTGCCAGCTAGCTGTATTATGAGGTACAACAACAGTGATTAGATCTGATAAGAAAACGGTCAAAAACACTCAAGTCTATCAGAACATTTATTTTAATTACAAATCTTACCCTATGGTTTACTTGTTCCTTGGGCCATATAAACTAGTCAGAGTGTAGAGTCATCAGAGTGAGACTTTTCAGAACTGAACTATTTATTTAAAGATTTTTTTAATGTTTAGTTTTGAGAGAGAGAGAGAGAGAGCGAGAGAGAGAGAGCACACGCAAGTGAGAGAGGGGCAGAGAGAGGGGCAGGGAGAGAGAGAATCTGAAGCAGGCTCCAGGCTCCGAGCTGTCAGCACAGAGCCCAAAACGGGTCCTGAACCCACAGACTGCAAGTTCATGACCTGAGCCAAAGTCAGACAAACTTCAACTGACTGAGCCACCCAGGCACCCCTCTTTTTCAGCTTTAAAAGCCTTTAAACAAATTACTTTTGAGATTAAACTTCACTTGAAACCAGCCTTTCATAGTATTGTATTACAAATTTTTAATCCATGATTTAAAAAGCCATGAACCATATTCAGCCGTAATTTGTTCTGTTCAAGTAAAGTAAGTTATAGAAAATGTTTTAGCTTGATTTGTAATATTTTATAATGTATAATGTATATTAGTACTGGAGTTCAGATGTATGTTGAAAACAGTATTTTAATACGTTCTGTTTTGTAATTTATGTTCAAAATATTTGCTTATGGAGTTTGTGGTAGGCTCCATTGATGCCACAGGTACCTGGGTCCTTATCCCTGTAACCTGTAAAGGTATTATATGGCAAAGGGGATTTTACAGATGTGGCTAAACTGAGCATCTTGACATGAGGAGATTGTCCTGGATTAGTTGGGTAAGTTCTGATTGGAATTAGAAGTATCCTTCTAAGAGGGAGGGTCAGAGAGATTTGACTACGGAATGGGAGAAGAGGTTGTGGTGAATGAAGATTGGTATTGGAAGGATATGCTTTGAAGGTGAAGTCAAGGAATACAGGTGATGTGTAGCCCCCGAAAAAGGCAGGGAACCCTCCCTTCGGTGCCAGGAATACAACGTTGCTCATATGTGTTTGTGTTTTTTTTTTTTAATGTTTAGTTTTGAGAGAGAGAAAGAGCACAAACAGGGAAAGGGTGGAGGGAGAGAGAGAGACAGAATCTGAAGCAGGCTCCAGGCTCAGAGCTGTCAGTACAGAGCCTGATGCAGGGCTCGAACTCATGAACTATGAGATCATGACCTGGGCTGAAGTCAGATGCTTAACTGACTGAGCCACCCAGGCACCCCCACCGTTGCTCGGATCTTGACGTTAGCCTAATGAAACGGATTTCAGGCTTCTGACCTCTATAGCTGGAAGAGGTTAAGTTTGTGTTGCTACTGAATTCGTAGTAATTGGTTAAGCAACATTAGGGAAGTCATACGGGGTATACAGTGAGAGAGGTTTGGAGACCAGTAATCTCTGCTCCAGTTTCCAACTTGATGAAATGCTCTTGCTTGAGGTTACAGAAATTAGGTGTTTTACACCATCGCATTTTAATTCATTTTTCTTCCTTCAATGGCTTCATATTGTTGATTTTTATGAGATCCCGATATTCCACTTTTAACACAATTTTCAGAAGTTCTTTTGAGAGGTGTCTGGGTGGCTCAGTTGGTTGAGCATCCAACTGTTGATTTCAGCTCAGGTCATGATCCTGAGGTAGTGGGATCGAACCCTGCATCTGGCTCTGTGCTGAGTGTGAAGTCTGCTTAAGATTCTCTCCCTCTCTCCTCCTGAACTTTTTTAAAAAGTTTAGTTCTTTTGAAAGATGATAATGAATAATTTAATAGGAAAAACCAAATTTAAAAATCAAATTGAGAAAGCAAAAATGTATTTCATATTTCAGCATGAATTTCCAAAGGCAAAAATATGTTCAAACAGGCATCCTGGAAAAATAAATCTTAGTTTAAGGAGCTGAGTTTTTACACTGTTTTTTGAAATGTGTTCATGGCTAAAGTTATATATGTAAAAAGGAGTGCTAGCTTTGCGGGTGCTCAGATTCCCAATTTGAATTTGAGTATTCTGTGATAATTGAATTGTTAGTCTATTGAGCATGCATCAATTCAGTGTGAGCTGTTTAAGTTGGTTAGTGTTTCAGGCGTATCATAGACTGGAAAGGTTTGAGTAGTTTCACGCTTAAAGATGAGAATGTTTTCTTCAACAGAGATGGAGACTTTCCTCAAGTCCTGATAAATTATGTGCTTACTTTTCACTGGTGATTATGGCCTGGTGCTCTGCAGGAAATGAGATCAGTCTAACGAAGATGTATTTCAGCAGGCACCGAAAACTTAACTAGATCATTCATTCTTTAAGCAATTATGGGTATAAACATAAAGTGTGGTTAATGGGGGTGAAATTAATATAAACTGGGATTAGCTTGTAGAAAATAGATGGATGGTTATTTTAATGGACGTTTTTATCATTAAATCTTTTTACTAGGATTAAACGTGTCATCATTCGTTCAATTTTATTATGTCATTTGCCAAACAAAAGATTTACAAGTGTGTAATTTTATCACCAAAGAATTTACTTCTGTAAAGATCCAACAAATTTTTCAGGTTAGTAACCTACCTATGAATGGAGTAGGTGTGTATGAATCCATCTAATTTCCTGCAATAAAGGGTCCTGAAATAACGTAACTAAATTCTGTGCAGAAAATATTGATTTTTTTAAGTGTTCTTCAGTCTTAAAACATTATTTTTAAAATCAGCATGAATTAGAATTTTTAAGGCTTCACAGAAATGTTAGATTTTGCATTGTTTTAACATGTTTACCTTGGAAAGATCACATCTACCTTATTTAAAAATCTTTAGTTAAAAATTTAAAAGTAATATAATTTAAAAATATTTCTAGGGCTTATTTATAATTTTTTTTTCCAGTGGTTCATTTGCAATGAGATGGTATATGTATCACAGAATTGTTTTTCTTTAATGGGCCTTGCCCATGGAGCACAGACAGTACTATTCAGACTTTTCAACAAGATATATCACAAGTAAAGCATAGTGGAGGGTAAGGAAATCTCTAGGTTACTAAAAAGTGATGTGTTGCATACAAATATGCATCATACAAGGCAGTTTGAGTCAGAAGGAGATGCTGCACGGATGTACTACTTGAGCTTGGCATTGAAGGATGAGTAGAAATTGGACAAAGGGCAAAGATGGGAATAGGAAATAGGTTTATGAAGAGTAGAGAGTTATCCAATGTAGCCCAATCATAGTAAGCATTAAATATAGGCTGGAAACTTAGGTTGGATCTAGAATATGGACACCAGGCAGGGAGCTTGGATGTAATTTACTAGGCAGTGGGATTTACCCCCTAGTTTTATTCAGGTTGTAATTGACAAATTAAAATTGTATATATTTAAGGTATAAAATATATACGTATAAATATATATATATACACATATATATCTCACATACATGCACATACACATACACACACACATTGTGAAATAATTACCACAGTCAAGCCGTTTAACACGTCTCTCACCTCTCACAGTTAAAATTGTTTTTTATGTGGTGTGAACCCTTAAGATGAACTCTCAGCAAATTTCAAACAGGCAATACAGTATTGTTAGTAGCAGTTACTGTGCTATACATTAGATCTGCAGAATTATTCATCTTGCAAGACTGAAATGTGGTGCCCCGTGACCAACACCTCCCCATTTCCCCCTTTTCCCTAGCCCCCAGTCACAGTCATTCTGCTACATGCTTCTGTGGGTTTGACGATTAGAGATTTTACCCGTAAATGAAATCATGCAGTATTTGTCTGAATCCAACTGATTTCATGTGACATAATGCCAGGTTCACTGATGTTGTCACAAACCACAGGATTTCCTTCCCTTAAAAAAAATATTTTATCAAAATTATTTTTGATAGAGAGTGAGAGTGCACGAGCAAGTGGGGAAGGGGCAGAGAGACAGAGAGAGAGAGAGAGAGAGAGAGAGAGGGAGAGAGAGAGAATTCCAAGCAGGCTCCAAGCTGTCACTGCAGAGTCCAATGTGGGGCTCAAACCCACAAACCGTGAGATCGTGACCTGCGTGGAAACCAGGAGTTGGACACTTAACCGACTGAGCCACCCAGGTGCTTCCCTTTTTTTTAAAGGCTGAATAATATTCCTCTGTTATTCCTCTGTTTGTATTTTATATATTACTAATTTTTTATTCAAGTATAATTTATAATATCCATCCCAATAATAATATTCTATTTTGTGTGTGTGTATGTATATACATCATATTTTCCTTGAAAAATATACAGGGAATGGTTACTTTGATTTTTTGTCATTTTATTTTTTGTTTTATGCCTCCTCTTTTTTGTTGTTGTTTTTGTTCTTTTGTTCCTTAGTCATTTCCTTCTTTTGTGTAAAACGGTTAGTATGCCATTTTGAAACGTCTTTTGCTTATTTTTTGCTATGTGTTTGTTTTTTAATTTTTTTTTTAACGTTTATTTATTTTTGAGACAGAGAGAGACAAAGCATGAACGGGGGAGGGTCAGAGAGAGAGGGAGACACAGAATCTGAAACAGGCTCCAGGCTCTGAGCGGTCAGCACAGAGCCCGACGCGGGGCTCGAACTCATGGACCGCGAGATCATGAGCTGAGCTGAAGTCGGATGCTCAACCGACTGAGCCACCCAGGCGCCCCTGCTATGTATTTTTTGAGTCATGTTCTTAGTAGTTACTCTAGGAATTGAAATATGCATTATTTTAATTTATTGTAACTCATCAATGTAACTTCACAACATACTTAAGGTTAATAATAATTCCAGTAAAATAAAGAAACTTTGTTTCACATAGCTCCATTCTTTTTGTACTATTTTAAAATCATATATGAGGGGCGCCTGGGTGGCTCAGTCGGTTAAGCAGCCGACTTCGGCTCCGGTCATGTTCTCACTGTCCGTGAGTTCGAGCCCCGCGTCGGGCTCTGGGCTGATGGCTCGGAGCCTGGAGCCTGCTTCCGATTCTGTGTCTCCCTCTCTCTGACCCTCCCCCGTTCATGCTCTGTCTCTCTCGGTCTCAAAAATAAATAAACGTTAAAAAAAATTAAAAAAAAATAAATAAAATCATATATGAGTGTCGTAAATCCAATTATACAGTTTTATAACTGTTTCTTTATATAAGCTTATGTCTTTTTCCACCTTTAATGAGGTATAATTGACATAACACTGTTGTGTAAATTTAAGGTGTACAGGATGTTGATTTGATACACTTATATATTGCAAAAAGATTGCCACCATAGCATTACCTAACACCTGCATCCCATCACATAATTACCCTTACGTTTTTGCGGTGAGAACATTTAGGATCGTCTCTCTTAGCAACTTCCAAGTATATAATGCAGCATTATTAACTATAATCACTGTGCTGTAGATTCGAGCCTCAGAATTTATTCATCTTAAACTGGAAGTTTGTACTCATTGATCAGTGCATTATCTTTTCCCCACCCCCTTGTCCCTGGTAAGCACCATTCTGGTCTCTGAGTTTGGCTTTTTTAGATTCGACATATAAGTGAGACGCCGTATTTGTCTTTGTCTGTTTGACTTAGCTCACTTAGCATAAGGCCTCAGGTTCAATCCGTGTTGTTGCAAATGGCAGGATTTCCTTCTTTCTTACGGCTGAATAATGCTGCATTGTGTCTGCCCCACATCTTCCTTATCCATCCATTCATCGATAAACACTTAGATTGTCCCCATATCTTAAATATCTTGATAAATGCTGCAATGAATATGGGAGCGCAGATCCTGTTTTCATTTCTGTTGCGTATACACCCAGAAGTGGAATTGCTGGATTGTAGGGGATTTCTATTTTTAATTTTTTGAGAAATCTCCATACTCTTTTTCATAGTGGCTGCACACTCTTTTTCATAGTGGCTGCACCAATTTATGTTTCCATCACATGTAAACATATTCCCTTTTCTCCACAATGTTGCCAATATTTGTTATTTCCTGTCTTCTTCATAATAACCATTCTATCAGGTGTGAGGTGATATCTCATTATGGTTTTTATTTGCATTTTCCTGACAGTGGTGTAGAATACCTCTTTATGTACCTTTTGGCCATTTGAATGTGTTGTTTGGAAAAGTATTCAAGTCCTCTTACCCATTTTTCTTAAAATTTTTTTTTCAATGTTTGTATTTATTTTTGAGACAGAGACAGAGCATGAACGGGGGAGGGGCAGAGAGAGAGAGGGGGACACAGAATCCGAAGCAGGCTCCAGGCCCTGAGCCGTCAGCCCAGAGCCCGACGCGGGGCTTGAACTTGTCAACCCCAAGATCGTGACCTGAGCCGAAGTCGGCGCTTAACCGACTGAGCCACCCAGGTGCCACTCGTCCATTTTTAAATTGGATTGTTTGTTTGCTGTTGAGTTGTATGTGTTCTTCATACATTTTGGGTATAAATCCCTTATCAGATAAATGTTTTGTCTTTTCATTTTGTTGATGGTTTCCTTTGATGTGTAGAAGCATTTTAGTTTGATGTAGCCCCATTTGTTTTTACTTTTGTTGCCGTTGCTTCTGGTGTCAAATCCAAAATCTCATCACCAAGACTGATGTCAGGTTTTCTTCTAGGAGTATTCTGGTCTCAGGTCTTGCCTTCATGGATTTAATACATTTTGAGTTAGTTTTTGTGTGTGGTGCAAGAGGGTGGTCCAGTTACATTCTTTTACATGTGGCCATCTGATTTTCCCTATATAGCTTATTGTTTACCCATTGTATGTTCTTGGCTCCGTTGCTGTAAATTAATTGACTATATATGCATAGGCTTATTTCTGGGTCTCTGTTCCATTCTATTGACCTACGTGCCTTTTTTTTTTTTTTTTTTTTTAATGCCAATCCTATCCTGCTTTGATTAGTACCTTTGTCATCTAGTTTGAAACCAGGAAGCACGATGCCTCCAGCTTCGTTATTCTTTCTCCAGATTGCTTTGGCTTTTTGGGGTCTTTTGTGGTTCCATACAAATTTTACGATTGTTTGCTCTCTTTCTGTGAAAAATGCCATTGGAATTGTGCGCCCAACGTGGGATTGGATCCCACAGCCCGTGAGATCATGATCTGAGTGGAAACCAAGAATCAGATGCTTAAACGACTGAGCCACCCAGGTGCCCCAGAAGAACACATTCTGATTTCCCCATTTCAAGGTTGTGTTACTTTTCTGCGTTTGGCTTTTCTTTTTTTAGGAACTTGCCTGGACTGAATCTGGGTAATATGTCTCCTCCGTGGTGTTTTAACACTGATGTCAGTGCTCAAATTTTTCTTTTCATTCTTATTTTTATTTCAGCCTGGATTCCTGTAGGTTGCCCTGTTCGTGTGTAGCATTGAGTTAGGGCAATGGTTGCACATGCATACTTTGAACAGTAAGGTTTCTGTCCTCAGCACATGGACTTGTGTGTGGGTGGAGAAGTGCGTGCGAAGTTCAGGCCATTTGAACCCTGCTTCAGATTTACTTTCTGCTGGGTCCTTTGTGTGTCTTTGTGCGCGCACTACTCAGGGTTAGCCAGGAGTCTCTGAAGAGCTTGGGACTATTTTGCATGCTGGCAACCTCACTCAGGAATGTATGGAGTCAGACTAGAAGGGCTGTTGGGTCTTCCTGGAAAGGGTCACTTTCACAGACAACGTAGGGTACGTGACATCTGCTCCAAATCAGATGAGCTGTGATGTGGCACAGCTTCTCGTCCTTACAGAGGACAGATGCTTGGGCCACACATTGTTTTTGTTTTAGTTATCAGTGTATACTTGCTATCGTGACAATGCCACATGCTTTCTACATATGTGGTGAACATGTATGTATTTTGCTAATCCTTAAGAATATCTCTTTGGTGCAGAGTGAAACTTTGCTCCAAAATAGTTTATGGTGAATTTCTTCTTGTGCTTGTGTATTCATCCATTTACTTATGTATTTACTCCAGCTGTAAACTCTGAATTTAGTGGGGACCCTAGAGTTTTTTAATGGATTTCTCAAATTAGAGCCCAACTTCCTGGAACATCATTGTGTATTTATAGGACTAGAAACTATATGCTTTAAATTCGAATAACATAGTGGGCCATTACCTAGAGTCTGGAGAGTTAGGCTTTGATAAAGATTGTGAGTGATAGGTGTTTGACTTAGCAGTGTTTAGAAGTAGGGGGCTATATCCAGTGAACCCTTAACAGCATGTATGGTTTTTAAGATACCTTCATATTGAGTCTTAATTCATAGCGGAAATCTCTCTTTTGGTTTCTTTTTGAGTGTTTTGCTTTCAAAATATCATGTACTTGTGTTCTGCCCAACTATGGCTCCCACTCAAGATGTGAGAGCAGATTCGACCTGAGATCATATTCCTGGGTGTTATTAGAATGGGAGAGGTAATGTGTGATGGAATGTCAAACTAGTGTACCTCTCTATTTGCACTGACGCCTTTGAGTCATCTGAATGTTAAAGTAATTGTACAAATAAGATAGATTGGCGTATCTACTTAGTATTGTGTTTAAAGGACATTGTATAAAAAGATATGTGCCAGGGGGTGAAATGAACACCCGAGCAAGTCATATGAAACCCTATGAAGTCATTTGGGGTTTTCATGATAAACTGCTGAATTGGTAGAGCTATGGCTCTTTGTAGTGGTGATTTACACTAATTACCAGTCATTTAAACCTCCTAAAAGATCCTTCTCCACGTGGACCCATGTTGTCAAGAACGCCAAGTGGAATGGCTTGGGTTTTTCTGAAGAGATTCAAAGCCTTTAGATCCCGGGAAACCCAGACATAATCAGTTTTATCTGTTACCATCGCATTTAGCCTTGTCTATTACAAAGCTGAAAATGAGTTTACATAGGATAAATGTTTCTTTCTCTAAGGCAATTGCATGTTAATCTTTGGTGCAAAGTGGGATGAAGGGAAAAAGAATATGACAAGAAAAACTACCCAGACCTGTGAACTCTCATAGAAAGGTGTGAAAGTCTTGTAATAACCACATTGGCAGGCTGGGGATATAGTGAAGTGTTATGATTGGAGTTTTGAAGACATATAAAGAGGAAAAAGTGAACCAGGATTTTTCTTATGTCCTGCTTGATAATACCTTTTACAGTACTTCATGTAAGTCAATGGGATACAACACCATAATTTTATTGGAATGGTGGAATGTGTAAACATTTTAAAGAATATTATTCCCCATCTGGTGGGTGAAATTTTGTCTGTTTCCTGTTTCTCCTTGGCAGCTTAAAAAAAAAAAAACAACTTTATTTTTTGGAGAAGATACATTTTGGTACCTCCATAGTTCATGGAGAAGTTGACCCTCCGTGGTTACAGTCCCTTGCCAAAGGCCACTCAGCAGATGGATAGCTGAGCAAAAACAAATCTGTCTCAACTTCAGACCATCTGCTCCACTCTAAAATATACTGTCTTCACATTTCTTGATAGAACATTGGTTCTTCTCTTAATTTACATCTCTGCGATTCTGAGCTTTCTATCTGATTTAGGTTTTTCTTAAATTAGGCAGATAAAAATGATATTTTATTGGCACTTTTCGGTTTATAATGCACTGATCTTATTTGAACCTCAGAACAATTCTCTGAAATATGAAAAGCATTTTGCCACTTACACAGATGGGAGAGCTCAGACTGATTTACCTACAGTCCCTTGGCTAGCTATGCCCTGAGTCTGAGCGCCATGTCCTCTGATACACTGTCTTGCTCTTTTTCTTATGCTGTCAAACTGCCATGAGCTAACATCTCATTGATTTTCAAAATACATTTTGTGATATCTGAGTTACCCCACGGGTTATGTGGAGCACACTTGGAAGTCACTGCATAAAGGTGAAACAACCTGTCTTTGTATCAGGAGCACTGAAACAGAAGCAAAAGTAGAGATCTGTCATTTGGGCTATGACTACCTACATCCCTGTAGGCAGAAACACTTGGAATCAGAGGTTGAGGACAACTCATTGAACAGTGAACACTGTGTGTTGTAAGCTACCATATCAAGCTGGTCAAGCGGTGGCTGGGAGGGTGAGGGTCCAAGTTGAGTAACCATGTTACATGGCAGAGAACTTGAACCAGTCTTCAGAAGGAATATGAAACATGTAGATTCTCTAGCAGTCTTGGAGGAGCCTATATGGATAGGCTCATAGACAGTGATCTCTAAGACATATTAGTAATTTAAAATACGTAATTTGGACAAAGGGAGCCCGTTAATGGGAAAAGCCATTCTGTACTCTTCTATGTGAGCATATGTGTAAGTGCACAACAAAAGACCTGGAAAGGGGCACAGCCAAAAGGTCATCAAGCTCCATGTGATGACACCTGGGAGGAAGGATAAGGGAGAATGAGTATAATTAAATTTGGGAAGAGAGAGCCTTCAGTTTTTTAGTATTGTTTGAATTTTCAATAAGGAAAATGTTTTCATATGTAATTCTATTTATGTGTGATTCAAAAACATGAAATAGTTTTCATAGGTGGAGACCTGGAAATGGATATTTTAGGCTAAAGGAGGAAAAGCATGAGCAGGGGTATGAGGATGCTAAAATGGAGTGATTAAGGGGCTCCTGGGTGGCTCAGTCATTTAAAGCGTTCGACCTTGGCTCAGGTCACGATCTCACGGCTCGTGAGTTCCACGCCTGCATCAGGCTCTGTGCTGACAGTTCAGAGCCTGGAGCCTGCTTCAGATTCTATGTCTCCCTCTCTCTGCCGCTCCCCTGCTTACACTCTGTCTCTTTCAAAAATAAATAATAAAACCTTAAATTTTTTTTTTTTAAAAAATGGAGTGGTTAGTTGCTATGCAGTTTTTATACAGCGACGAGATGAGCTGTGACTTATGTAGTCCCAAATAACCGGTTGCAGTTCAGTTAAGGTAATGGCATGTTTCAATAGGTTTTTTAAGTGGGTTAGGCAGATATATCTGTGGAAGCCAAATGGTTTGATGGGTACCTCAGTTGGAAACCTAATTGATTTCACACAGACTCTCCAGTGCCAACAAAGCCAGATGCCGTATGTGGTTATGCTGGAGAATTTTCTTCCCTTAAGGCCAGGTAGCTGTTAGGCAGAGGAGAACAGCGAGCAATTTGTATTTTAAAAAGAAGAAAAGATGCCCAGCCATGCTGCTAGCTTAAGGTTTGTTATTCTTGTGAACGTACACATATCCTCATCGAATTGGGGTTGTCTCTACGTGAAGAGTATTGCTAACCTTTCGCCTGCCCGCTTGGGGTACTGTTCTGGGCAGCCCAGGTAGACATTCAGACAGAAGCACTTTCTCTGAGTTGATTTCGCATGGAACAGAAATGTGTGTGTGATGTGTAAGAGGTAGACAGACGTACATGCTGTGCTGTCCTCCTTAGTGTTACATTCTGACGTGGTCTCTTTCGAAGTCCTTATAATGGAAAGCATACAACATAAGGGTGGCTTCCACGATTTAGGAGCACACTCATTGTAAGGACAGCAGAGTCCCTTGTTTCAAAATATTTACTTACTTTGGGGAGAACGCAAGTCGGGGAGGGGCAGAGGTGGGGGCAGAGGATCCAAAGTGGGCTCCGTGCTGACAGCAGTGAGCCCGATGCGGGGCTCCAGCTCAGGAACCACGAGATCATGACCTGAGCTGAAGTTGGATGCTCAACCGACTGAGCCACCCAGGTCCCCTGTGAAGTTTTCTCATATTGCAGTTTGAAAACTCAGATTTCTTGGTAACAGGACTTTAAAACATAAGAGATGGAGGACAAGATGATAGCTTGCAGATGTTTGTGGGTTGAGACTCTCACGCCTGAGGTTTCTAGAACTTAATACTTTATTTCTTGTGCCTGCTGTTAGGAGTCACTTTGATTTCCGGCCATTTCGTTGGTTTGTAACTAAAGAACAAGACCCTTTATTTTTCACTGACTTAACTTTATTTTTGGGAAGTGGGAACAAAGGCTTACCATAAATACTATGTTATGGTTTAGCTATAAAACATTCAAGGTTATTTGAAGAAACATTCATCTACATTAAGGAATACTTTTGGTGGTTCACTTAAATTTTCTTTTTACATTTATTTATTTTTGAGGGACACAGAGAGATAGAGCACAAGCGGGGGAGGGGCAGAGAGAGAAGGGAAGACACAGAAACAGAGGCAGGCTCCAGGCTCTGAGCTGTCAGCACAGAGCCCGACGCGGGGCTCAAACTCACAAACCGCGAGATCATGACCTGAGCTGAAGTCGGATGCTTAACTGACCGAGCCACCCAGGCGCCCCTTGGTGGTTCACAAGTTTGGGCACCTGGGTGGCTCAGTCAGTTAAGCAGCCAGCTTCGCTCAGGTCATGATCTCACGGCTTGTGGGTTCGAGCCCCGCATCAGCCTCTGCGATGACAATGCAGAGCCTGCGTGGGATTCTCTCTCTCCCTCCCTCTCTGCCTCTCTTCCACTCACACTCTCTTTCTCTGTCTCAAAATAAAATAAACTTTAAAAAATAAAAATAAAAGATAACAAGTTATAGGAATGATTCTGTTGCGTAAAATAACCAGCTGATTTTTCCTCAGAACGAAACAAATATGATACTACAGAGCTTTGATTTGTATCGTTTCACATTTTTTGTGGATTGTCTGTTCCTTTACTCCTGCTGACTCCTACTGTCTAGAAAAACATGTGTAACAGGCATGTCATGCTGTGGCAAGATGAAGTTAGTGTGGCAAGTTAACACATTCCAAATTCATGTTTTTTTCAAGGGTCTTTAAAATAAATGCAAGCTGTCGTAGTGATCCATACTTTTAACATTTTGATCAAATGAAGCATGAAACAATTTAATAAATACATCCAGCATATAAACTTTTGAATGTTACCAGAAACTACCTTTTCTTGAAAATACTAGAACATTTTGGATATTATGAACAGGTGCATAATTAATGATTTTTTAAGTGTCTTTATTTTGAGAGAGAGGGCATGAGTGGGGCAGAGAGGGAGGGGGAGAGAGAGAGAGAGAGAGAGAGAGAGAGAGAGAGAGAATATCCCAAGTAGGGATTCTCTGACTGCAGGGCTTGAACTCACACTATGAGATCATGACATGAGATGAAGTTAGACACTTAGCCGATGGAGCCACCCGGGCACCCCTGATTTGTGATTTCAAACACTTTCTCCAAAGCAGACTCCATCCAAGAGTCAGCTTTAATGGTACTCCTGAGTGCCACAGAGAGAAAGGACAGTATACAAAACTAATGACCATGGCTCCCTTATTTTGAGCTCTTGTTCTGTTCTTGACATTGTGATAAGCCTTTTTACTTACTTCTGTTTCACAGGAACTCCGTGGGGATGATGTAGTTGTTATAATTCCTAAACCATTTTCCAGGGAAGGAAACCAAAGATTAGAAAAGTTAGCAGCTAGTAAGTAGTGAGGCCAGGGTTATTGCTTAGGTGACTGTGTATGGAATCCAAGCTCTTAACTGTTTTAATATAGTCATTCTAAAGCAACTAATGGATGTGGGTCTGAAATCAGTCCAATGGTACATTGGGAACAGTTCTTGTAGATTCCTGAGAGCTATGTGTTACATATTTAGGAATTTTATGAGCTGATTTATAAATTTTGACTTCGAGATCAGCAATTATTAAAGTATTTGTGTCACAGAAATGGGCAAATGCTACCCATCAAGGTGTTTTTTCCCCCTGAGAAATTGGTTTACTAGCACACTATTTAATAACATGGTAGTCTACCTGCCCTGTTGGTATAGCTTCCAAACTCTCACAATTAAATGGATAGGAATGGAATAAATGCTTTGAGTAACAGATTTTTTCCCCCATTGGCCTTTGTCTCGGTCCGATAAATTGCAGTTAATATAGTTAGACCCGAGAAAGTTAAATTTAAAAGAATTTTTCCTAATGTCATCGTAAAAGAGAAGTTCTTGCCTAGGCTCTAGTCTTTCATCTGGGGGTTTTGGAAAGGGAGCCCTTGTCCAGCTGACCGCAGACTGTAAAAGCAGTAGCTATGCCCAGATCTGGGTGTTTGCTTTGATGACTACTTGAGGTAGTCTGAGAAGGAATGGAAGGAAATTTGGGGGCATCAGAAGCCCTGAGTAGGAGAATAGAGGAATTCAACGAAGGGAATTTCATTGAAAAAGAACAGTTGGGATGAGCACTGGGTGTTGTAGGGAAACCAATTCGACAATAAATTTCATATTACACAAAGAAAAAATAAAGAACAGGGGTATGTGGGCGAGTCAGTCAGTTAAGCATCTGACTCTTGATTTCGGCTCAGGCCATGATCTCACAGTTCACGGGATTGGGCCCCATGTCAGGCTCTAGGCAAACAGTGTGGAGCCTGCTTGGGATTCTCTTTCTTTCCCTCTCTCTCTACCCCTCCCCTACTGTGTCTTTCTTTCTCTCTCTCAAAAATGAATAAATAATCTTAAAAGAAGATAAGTAACAGGGAGGCCTGGGTGGCTCAGTTGGTTTAGTGTCCAACTTTGGCTCAGGTCATGATCTCACGGTTCATGAGTTTGAGCCCCTCATTGGGCTCTCTGCTGTGAGTGCAGACCCCACTTTGGATCCTCTGTTTCTCTTTCTGTCTCTCTGCCTCTCTCTTTCTCTCTCTCAAAAATAGATTAACATTAAAAAAAAAAAAAAGATTTAGGGAGGAAGGAAGGAAAGATAGATAGATACATACGTACATATATACATACATGGGTGCCAGGAAGGTTTGTGGGGTATGAGTAACCTTAGTGACCAAGATTATATGTTCATTTCATCCACAAAAGAATTTTAGTTCTGGAACCCTGGTTCTCCATTTTCCTTGAAACCATCAAGTATCATTCTCTGATGATAAGAATCATTTTAATGGTAGTGATTCAATTTAATAAACATTTAGACATGAAAAATTGTAATTTTGATTCATTACATCAAGTTAGAATTGTCTTCCTAATGTTCGTTTTGTGAAGAAGACATTGTGTCACCTGCATGTACTGTTTAATGTATTCATAATGGTCTTCTGTTAGGAAAATCCTCCTTTGAGCCTCTTCTCAGACCCGGTTGGATTGCCCACTGGATCCTGCTTATCTAAAGCAAAAAGCATTCATGAACGATAATATACTTGCTCCTGATTGGGATAGTTGTCTCTAACTCACCAGTCAGTTCTTACCCTGTTTTCTTCACCACCTTGATAGTTAAGCTTTTGGGATTTTCACAATTTATGGAGTTATTGATTGGAGTGGAAGTTTTAAAGGAAGGAAAGAGAAAGGGAAAATACACACTCCCCACCCCATTCCAAGACAGAGCAGACGTCAAATTGCCACGTCTCTAGTTAGAGGCCAAATGTATATCCAACTTGAGTAAAACAAAGTAACTGTCTTTTTTCTGGATGAAGAGAAGCCTGTGTAAATGGCTATTTTGTACCAATTCAGTTTTATATTTATTAACTTGGATAGTTTGAAGCAAGTATTATTCTGTGGTTCGTGTTTTTTATCAGCTGACTGCTCGGTAGGTTAGGAGAATGCTTGGAAGTCCAAGAAATCAGGATTTTTAATACTGCCTTGAAAAACTTAGTAATTGTGACTTTGGAAAAGTAACCTAACTTCTCTGTTTTTTTATCCACATAACGATAGTAATCATCCTTACCTTGGATGACCACACAGGTTTCTGACAAAGCTCTGAGTGCAGTGCCTAAGTGAGTAGGCACTCGGTACACCGTGGCTGTTGTTATCCATAAATTAAAATGTGGATTAAGTGTGAGCAGATTAGATAATGTATTTCAGTGATTGAGGAGCTGATAATAGAGAACTTATAAGTAATCTTTTTTTTTATGAAAGAAACTGAAGTTTAATAAAGTAAATTGGGTCCGACTGCTTGATGATGATGACGACAATGACAATGAAGATGATGACAATGGCTTCTCTCCCTCTTTCCACACAGAATGTTCCCCCAGACCTCTCCATCTGCACTTTTGTGCTGGAACAGTCTCTCTCTGTCCGGGCCCTACAGGAGATGCTGGCTAACACAGTGGAGAAATCAGAAGGGGCAAGTACTTAATTTATGTATACTTACGGTATTTTAATGAATGATTTCTTTCATAGGTATTGGATATCTTCTTTTTGCTAAAATAAGCCAATGTGTTTTACTTGTGATTTCCTTAAGTTTGACTTCCTGCTTTATCCAGCAGTCCTGTGATGTCTTAACTTAAAAAAAAAATCCAACCTCAAGATGATGTGTGTCATTGAACCTCATGCTTATGTCTGTGGTTTAAAACAGAATCTTTCTTTTAGCATTTGTGTGTTTTTGTACATTTTCAGAGCTGTTATTGTTACCATTTTAATTAGTTGCTTTATGCATGGCTATTTGTCATTAATCTTCATGTCATTTTCAAATGCCCCTAACCATGTTGACTATGTTCCAAGCTTCTTTATGGCAAGTAAAATTTCATGGCACTCTTCTATACTTTAAGAAATAAAATTAGGGTGATAGGGCTTTAGTCAGTCGGAGTTTTGCAAGCAGCTAATAATTTTCTTCTGAATATTGGAATTCTTATTCTATCCCCTAATGAAGACATTTTTCTTTGTAGCATATTTGGCAATTTAAATTTTTTTTCCATGCTATAACTTGCTACGACTGATTTCTGCACTGCTTTCAATTCTTAACCAATTCATTAAAGTTTAAAATTAAGCCAGAGGATGGATGGCCAAATTTTGGTTTCTTGTGGTTTTTTTTTGTTTGTTCATTTATTTATTTATGGTGCTATAATTACTGCAGTGTATAGTTTAAGAAAGTACACCATTTCCAGGACTGAAACTGAAAATTTTCTCTTGCCATTACTGTTCTATGTGTTACTGGTATTGTTTTTAATCATTGTTCCAGTTTAGATGAGTAAGAGCGTGGAAAAATAACACCTAGTTCTACAGAAAATGAGTTATGATGTGATGCATTTTCATTAGCCTTGTAATTTTTAAAAATTTAGTATTACACAAAATTTAATTGGTTTGTGCATCAATTCTAAATTTGTTTTAAATGTGAATAGTATACCAGTAACTATGGAGGAGAAACTTTAGTGATTTGTATTTGATGGTAGAAAAAAAAACTTACTTTACAAAAGGTCCAAGTATATTATGTGTGTTTTAACTTTTTTGAGTTCATTTTTGGTTACAAAAGTTTGAAATTACTGTATTAAACTATATAAAGTTTTTTTTTTTTAATTCTGCTCTTTATTGCAAAGCTTTTAAAATAGGCTTACAGAGGAGTAAACCATTTCTCAGTTCAGCTAGGTTTGTTTCTCCCTGGAATAACCTCTTCTGATTTTTAAACAGCACTGAAGCATGTCAGCTTTGAAATTCAAGTCTATTTTTAAAAGGAAAAATCATTTTTCTTTTGCCTCAGCATCTAGGAAAGTATATTTTTATATTTTTACTTATATTATATATTATATATGTAGTATCTTATCTTTTTACTTATATTTATAGATACCAGCTTATATATATTGTATATAATTAATTATATGTATAATTAATATAATATAGTATAGTATATTTTTACTTATCTTTGTAGATACCAGCTTATGATGAAAGGGTCATAAATTTAAATTTTATGTTGCTAAACTCACTTTTCTAAATTTAACATATTTGAAACGATGTCTTATCCCTCCCAAATCATGGGGTTAGCCTAGGTTAGCTCTAAATTTTCTGCGTGTATAGGAAGTACTGGAACTACCATTTTAGAAGTTATGTTTTTAAGGTATTTATTAGAATTTCTGTACCCCCACCTAATAATTTTATTTAGCTGTATTTTATTTTGAATTGTTCCCCCTCTGCAGGTTTCTCTCTGTTTCTAAGGTAGCAATTTATGTGATTTGTGAAACACCATGTTTTAAAGATCAGCATAGGGGCGCCTGGGTGGCTCAGTCGGTTAAGCGTCCGACTTCAGCCAGGTCACGATCTCGCGGTCCGTGAGTTCGAGCCCCGCGTCGGGCTCTGGGCTGATGGCTCAGAGCCTGGAGCCTGTGTCAGATTCTGTGTCTCCCTCTCTCTCTGACCCTCCCCGTTCATGCTCTGTCTCTCTCTGTCTCAAAAATAAATAAACGTTAAAAAAAATTAAAAAAAAAAAAGATCAGCATAGCTGCCATAAGGCATTAATTCAAAAGTATAAATTGAGAAAAATTTGCTATAGGAAAGGGACCCATTTCATTGACCTGAGTTTCAGTTTTAGATGAGCAGCTTTTAGGAGGAAACCACTGTCCTCCCCTCAAGGGGATCCTATATTTTGTAGGAAGAAAGACTCTTCCAGACCACAGAGAAGTTTTGATGATACCCTGAAGTGATACTCAGAATATTTAACAACTAATTTGGCACAGGTATCATTTTATCAGAGTGGACCCCAGCTATAATGCTAGAGGCTAAGTCCTGGAGAGACTTGGGGGTGGTCCCAGTGATTTGGGGGTATTCTGAGGTAGCCCTGGAATTTTCAGAGTTAGGGAACACTCAGGATTTGGTACCATGACTATTTAGCAAGAAGGATAGAAATTCTCCATGTTATCAACCATCTTAATGATGATAATACAAGCTAAATGGCATGTCTGATTGATCACATTTGATACGTGGATGTTTCTGGCACCTGTAGGAATCAAGTCTTTTGGATTCCAAGGGTACCCATAGCCTCATAACTAACTAGTTCTACTTCGAATTCATTATAGGAATCTATGGCAAATCCTTTTGTCAAGCAAATTATCATCTCCAACTTCATAAACTGTGCAGATTTGCTTAAGGAAAGATCCACTGTTACCAGGAGGAAGTATGTCAACAGAGTAATGCTGATTTTTCTCATAATCACCAGAGCCTTGTTCTTCTTCTAAAAAATAATTCTTTCTAAATTCCTTATGTGATTCAGTAAATTGCATAATACCATTTAATGTCCAAAATGCTGTCATGTGCACATAGCAATCTGAACACACTTGAAGATAAGGAAAAAAATTTCCATCTAAAGTCATCCTTTTTCATTTTTGCTCATGTTCTTGAATCTCTCTGAATAAATGCATGGTTTTCATAAAGCTCCAGGAAACTAGCAAGAAATTCCCAACATCATTTGTGCCGAAACAAATTATGAAAATTACTGATAGCAAAAGGGTATGTGTAAGATGAAACAGGGCAAAAATGTTACCTAACTTGTGAAGTTTTGATTCCACAGAGTTGCTTATTGTGACTATTCGTAAAACAGGTAACGTTTTTGTGGCACAAGAGCATTCTGAGGGATTTTATCTAAAGGGATTTTCTGAAGTATCTGTTTAATAAAAAAAAAAACGTGTAATAAGACAGATCTAGATCATGTATTTATCCACTGACTATCATTCAGCTTTTTATTCTTATTCAAAGCATATCGATATTAAATAAACTAAGACCTGTTGATCCGAGTAGCTACTCATAGAGCCTTTAACATTTTGAGGGTGGAGATAAAATATGTAAAACAAGAAAAGGAAAATGATCGCTGGAGCAGTGCCCATCCCTGGGCTTCTGTACATGTACATCCTCGCTTCTGTTGCTCCTTCTGTCCTTCTCCTGGGTCTATAACTTGTCTGTTTGTGAATCCACATCTGTCAATGTCTTCTCACAGTTCAGATTTATTTTGCAGGCTGGTGGTATAGCACAGGGCCAGTAGCAGAGCTTTATAGAATTAGAGAAATATTTTAGAATACGAGCTCAGCTACGTATTCTTCTGTGGCTTTGGGGGAGGTAAGTCTTTGCCATCAGGTTTGGTGGTTATTACATTATGGTGCGTGTAGACTGTTTAGCGTACATTTAACAGTGGCTATTGATATTCTTTTACTTATTCTTTTTCTCATCCCTGTATACTCCCTTGGGAGAACTGGTACTGATTTCTTACTGCCTTTTCCCTGGACTTGGCCTATTCTTTGCAGTCGTGGTCAGTCTGGCTCTGGGTCCCTCTTCCTCCGACATTCCAACCCCCCATAGTTCTGCCAGTATACTGATGGCACAATTATGTTAAACTGTGATAGCATTCGCTATGTGTGTTGTGGTTAGTACAGTTTAATGAGTTAGGTGATCTTACGCTTTTGGCTATGTTATTATGCCGTTGTTAATTCACAAACATTTTTAATGAATACTTTCTCCATACAGTTGTACTTGTTTAATGTATACTTTAAGGATTCCATTTCACAGGAGAACAGACAGGAACTTTCCATATAGAATAGTGGAAAGAGAAAAAAACAAAAACAAAAACAAAAAACAACTAAGAACAACCCCCAGATGATCTTACCAGTCAAAGGTTTAAAGTAGTTATTACAACTATGTTCAATGAAATAGAAGTTTCAAATACTTAACATTGAAGAATTATTCAAAGGAACCAACTGGAATGTCTAGACCTGAACACCACAATATCTGAAAAGATCACCTGGCTAGCATGTGGAGGGGCTGGGGTACAAATCTCTATCCTTTGGGCTCTGAAGTCTATGCTTTTAAGCTCTTTACTATGGAATATCCATGTAATAGGAGCAGTGCCAGAGCCCGAGGTGGCATCACTGTTAAATCAGCGGGAAGAAAAGGGATGGACCCCATGGAAGGCTCTGGGCAGATGGAGTCTGAGAGATGAGGAGAACCGGGAGAAAACAGTCACAGAAGCCACGTATATTGGTTTCTGTGGCTGCGGTGACAAATTACCACGCACCGGATGGCTTGAGACACCATAAATTTATTCCAGTTCTTGAGGTCACACATCTACATTTATTCTCAGCGGGCTGCAGTCAAGGTGTCGGCAGGACTGGAGTCCCTGTAGGACTCTGGGGAAGAATCTGTTTCCTTGCCTTTTCTAGTTCACGTTTTTCATCTGTGGCCAATCCTCTATCTTCAAAACCAGCCACGTGTATCACGTAACATACTTAGAGATTCTGGGGATTAGGACGTGGATGTCTTTGGGGTACCATTATTCAGCCGGCTGCTTCTGTGATGTCATTGGAAGATGTTGTTAAGATCAGATGAAAATCAGAGAAATGTAGTTGGATAAGGACTGAAAAATATCCTTTTTTGCAAACCGATCAGTGTCAATTTCAGTCTATCTTATATATACGTACCAATTCATATTTAAGACATATTTAAAATATTTAAGACATATTTAAAAGACTGTATGCTCTGAAGAGTTTTTTGAGTTTTTAATATTAATTGGGCATTCCAAAAGTGGATCTTAATGTTTCTTTTACATCCTTATTCTTGTATTTTGGTATATGCTCAGTGCACTGCATATACAAGACTTATTTTTTCAAACTATCGGGCAGGTCAGAAATTAAAAGAGCTCATGTTGTGTCCACCCTGGTTGACTTTTATTTCCATATTGATTTTTTTCCCTTTTGCTTTCCTCTTCATTAAAGTGGTTTAGGATAGTGTGGTGGAAAGATGAAAGGTTAACAGACCACGCTTATGGTTCATATGAGATAGATTGTGTTCTGTACGTTTTTAAGAATGAGTTTCTCAGATTGCTAAGCTAGTGACTCTTTGGAAAAAAAAGTGAAGTTGACTTAAACCCTTGATGCTCATTAATTTTTAAATATGTTACTGCTCTGCATGTCCTAAGTCTTTATTAAAACACAGAATGAAATGGATGATTAGTATTACACTTTTAAATAGTGTCATGGCAGCAGATACCTGATGCTGAAGAGGCCAGATCCAAAGACTGGACCAAGGTACTTTTCAGTAAAGAAAAATAATACCACTCACAATTTTTATTTTTATTATTTTTAATTTTTTTAACGTTTATTTGTTTTTGAGAGAGAGAGACAGAGTGTGAGCAGGAGGGTGGGGGGAAGCTGACAGAGGGAGACACAGAATCCAAAGCAGGTTCCAGGCTCTGAGCTGTCAGCACAGAGCCTGACATGGGGCTCAAACTCACAGACTGCAAAATCATGACCTGGGCCGAAGTCGGACTCTTAAACAGCTGAGCCATCCAGGCGCCCCACAATTTTTTATTTTTGCTTCAGCATGATGCCTGCCTGGAATATGGTAGGGAATAAATAAATTTTATAAATATAGATAAATATATATGTCTTTATTTGTTTATTTACTTGCTTGATTAATGGTATGTTAAAAGTAACTTCTTTGACATTAGCTATAGCAACTTCTTTCTAGATATGTCTCCTGAGGCTAGGGAAGCAAAAGCAAAACTAAACTCTTGGGACTACATCAAAATAAAAAGCTTCTGCACAGCAAAGGAAACAATCAACAAAACTTAAAGGCAAGCTATGGAAATGGAAAAGATATTTGCAAATGCCATATCCAGTAAAGGGCTAGTTTCCAAAATATATAAAGAACTTATATGACTCCACACCTAAAAAACAAATAATCCAATTAAAAAATGGGCAGAAGACATGAACAGACGTTTCTCCAAAGAAGACATACAGATGGCTAAATGTACAAAAGATGAAAAGGTGCTCACCATCATTTATCATCAGAGAAATGCTAACCAAAACCACAATGAGATATATCACCTCACATCTGTCAGAATGGCTAAAATCAAAAACTCAAGAAACAAGTGTTGGCAAGAATGTGGAACAAAAGGAATCCTTGTGTACCTGCTGGTGGGAATACCAACTGGTATAGCCAGTAAGGAAAATAGTGTGGAGATTCTTTCAAAAGTTAAAACTAGATCTACCTGTTATCCAGCAATCACACTACTGGGTATGTACCCAAAGAATGCAGAAACACTAATTCAAAGGGATACATGCACCCCTCTGTGTTTGTAGCAACATTATTTACAGTAGCCAAGATATGGAAACAGTCTAAGTGTCCACCAATACATGAATAGATAAAGA